>NC_057809.1:518486222-518491273 GCF_018294505.1 Triticum aestivum | reverse complement strand
GCCCCCTGCCTCGTGGCTTCCTCGTTGCTTTCTTGACGTGGACTTCAAGTCTCCCGGGTTGCTTTCCTTCCAAAAATAAGTTCTGTGAAATTTCAGGTCAATTGGACTCCGTTTGATTTTTCTTTTCTGCGATACTCTAAAACAAGGAAAAAACAGAAACTGGCACTGGGCTCTAGGTTAATAGGTTAGTCCCAAAAATCATATAAAATAGCATATAAATGCATATAAAACATCCAAGGTTGATAATATAATAGCATGGAACAATAAAAAATTATGGATACATTGGAGACGTATCACGCCCTCTTCCTCGTCCTCCTCGCTATCGGCTAACACCCAAAAATGCCCTCCAAAACGCCGATCTGGTGTGTTGTTCACCGGTGCCGTCGTCAAGTCGATCACCTCAATCTCCTCCCTATGCTCATCCTGCAAACAACACAATACATGCACATCGAAATCATCAAGCAAAAAACGAAACCCTACCTTGATCTGGATGTCTGCCGCCAGATAGTCGCTCGCAAGGATGTCATTGTCCATGTTCCGAAGTGACGTCCACCGTGATGTCGGAGTGTGTTGCAGCCGTCCCTCTATCCATCTGCCGGAGATCGGGTCGAAGAAATGAACCGCCCAATGCTCTGCCTGAGCCTGGATCGCGCCATCCCCAACAAGATCTGACTCGACCAAACACGCTTGTCTCCCCCCTTCCGGCGCCGAGAGGAGATGCCTTGCCGGCGTTGAGATCACCGGCGACGGCGACGAGGGCAACCACGTGTCAGACGGCCGTGGGTCATCGCCCAGGTCGCCCATCCTCTACTTTTGGATCCGCGCGTCAGGCGGCTAGGCTAGTTGGCTGCCAACTTGATACAAAGTCTAAAAAATGGGAGAGGCTTTCACTTCCCGGCCTCTGCACCAACGAGGGATGCATACATCCATTTTAGTATGAGTACCAAGATAAACATGGTCCTCTGATTTTTTTTAAATGAGTATAAAGATATTTATTGATGAGAGGTTCCACCACACATCAAGCTTGATCCTCAATAAATAGGGGAAACCCCCTGTGCATCACCTGTCAATTCTAGGAAACGAACTCAGGTCGCTAGGCTGCACAATCGCATGCCCAACCACCATGTCTAGATAAGTAATCTTATTATATCTTGAGTGAGCAAAGTAAACAATTTTAAGAGTTAAGAGAGAGCAATATATCATAACAGGAGTCTGGAGATTTGATTGTCTGATCAAAACCATACTTGGTTCGTAGTTGGGTTTTGAAACTAAAATCATGACCAGAGTTTGGTGATTTGATGCAAACTTATCTCCTTTGTCTTTTGACACTTAAATGTACAGTAGCCCTATGGAGTTAGGTTTCATGTGGTAGTCAATTTTGAATATGGTTCAAAATAGCGGTGATAAAGATAGCACAAAAAACTAACTCCATGGTGCACTTATGTGGAGGCATCTACTTAGAAGATTAGCCTAGACACTTTTGAAGACGCAGGGGTGGACCTGTTGGAAATATGCCCTAGAGGCAATAATAAAATGGTTATTATTATATTTCCTTGTTCATGCTAATTGTCTATTATTCATGCTATAATTGTGTTATCCAGAAATCGTAATACATGTGTGAATACATAGACCACAACACGTCCCTAGTGAGCCTCTCCTTGACTAGCTCGTTGATCAAAAGATAGTCATGGTTTCCTGACTATCGACATTGGATGTCATTGATAACGGGATCACATCATTAGGAGAATGATGTGATGGACAAGACCCAATCCTAAGCATAGCTTAAAGATCGTGTAGTTCGTTTGCTAGAGCTTTTTCGAATGTCAAGTATCATTTCCTTAGACCATGAGATTATGCAACTCCCGGATACCTGTAACACCCTCGATGCGACTATATCTCCCACGTGTCGAGGCACGACTTAGAGGCATAATCGCATTGAAGGCATATGTCGCAAGTTAGGCAATCTTCACAACATCCCATGTAATATGATAATAAAAGGGGAGATAACATAGTTGGCTTACACTCGCCACGTCAATCAAGTACATAAATAACATTCCATCATCCAAACACTCATGGCCCGACTACGGCGCCAAAATAAAAGAGAACCCAACATGCGACACGGTCCCGATCACCCCCAACTGGGCACCACTACTGATCATCAGGAAAGGAAACATAGTAACGTTGAGAGTCCTCATCGAACTCCCACTTGAGCTCAAGCGCGTCACCTGGAGCGGAATCATCAGGCCCTGCATCTAGTGTAATAGTAATCTGTGAGCCACAGGGACTCAGCAATCTCGCACCCTCGCGATCAAGACTATTTAAGCTTATAGGTAAGGCAAGGTAAAATATGTGGAGCTGCAGCAAGCGACTAGCAAATATGGTGGCTAACTTATTCACAAAAGAGAGCGAGAAGAGGAGGCAAAGCGCGAGCGAGAAACTAGAGAACAACCTGCGCAAGCAGTACTCCAACACCGTGTCCACTTCCCGGACTCCGCCGAGAAGAGGCCATCACGGTAACACACTCAGTTGATTCATTTTAGTTAAGTTAAGGTTCAAGTTATCTACAACCGGACATTAACAAATTCCCATCTGCCCATAACCGCGGCCACGGCTTTCGAAAGTTCAAATCCCTGCAGGGGAGTCCCAACTTAGCCCATGACAAGCTCTCACGGTAAATGAAGGAATAGACCTCCTCCCAAGACGTTCCGATCAGACTCGGTATCTCGGTTCTTCAAGACACTTCGACAGGTTAAAACAAGAGCAGTAACACCACCCGAATGTGCCGACAAATCCTGATAGGAGCTGCACATATCTCGTTCTCAGGGCACACTCAGATGAGACTAGCTACGAGTAAAACCAACCCTCAAGTTTCCCCGAGGTGGCCCCGCGGGCAGCTCAGTTCGGACCAACACTGAGAGGAGCACTGGCCCAGGGGGGGGTTTAAATAAGATTACCCTCAGGCTCCGGAAACCCAAGGGAAAAAGAGGCTAGGTGGCGAATGGTAAAACCAAGGTTGAGCATTGCTGGAAAAGCTTTAATCAAGACGAACTATCAAGGGGTTCCCATTATAACCCAACCGCGTAAGGAATGCAAAATCCGGGAACATAACACCGATATGACGGAAACTAGGGCGGCAAGAGTGGAACAAAACACTAGGTGAGAGGCCGAGCCTTCTACCCTTTACCAAGTATATAGATGCATTAAGATAACAAGATAATATAATGATATCCCAACAAGTAAATAAATGTTCCAACAAGGAACGGCCTCCAATCTTCACCTGCAACTAACAACGCTATAAGAGGGGCTGAGCAAAGCGGTAACATAGCCAATCAACGGTTTGCTAGGACATGGTGGGTTAGAGGTTTGACATGGCAATTTGGGAGGCTTGAAAGCAAGTGGTAGGCATCGTAGCATTGGCATAGCAAAAGAGCAAGCAAACTAGCATAGCAAAGATAGTAGTGATTTCGAGGGTATGATCATCTTGCCTGCACAGTTGTCAGAGTTGACTGGATCCTCGAAAACAAACTCAACGGGCTCCTCGTTAGTGAACTCGTCTCTCGGTTCTACCCAAACAAGACAAACAAGCAACAAGGACACAATCAACCACGTGCAAGTATCAAACAAAATGGCAAACGATTCAAATATGACACCGGTCTGCGATTTACAGCAAGTAGCCATCTAAATGCAATGAGATGAACATGTTACAGCACCCAAACATGACAACAAAATACATGGCAGGGATGCATTCATGATGCTTAACAAAAGTCTAGCACTGAGCTACGGCCAATTCATCCATTAACAGGTTCAAACAAGCATGGCAAAAATGCATATGGCAAACAGATTTCAGACATAGTGAAATTAACACTTGTCTGGAATTTCAGATCAGGTAGCACACTTCGGAGCAACAAAACGACATGCTATAGGACCTAAACATGGCAAAGTAAAGCATGGCATGGAGCTACTCAAAGAGCTTAACAAAAGTCCCTTAGTGACCTTGAGCCAAAAGGGATCAGAAAATACAATTACAAGCATGTGAACATAGCAAAAACATAATCAGTTTTCAGACTTGGTGAAAACTGGCACATGCTGAAACATAACTCAAGTAGGCATGTTTACGAGCTCGATGCACTCACTACGGTGCAAGTCATGATAAGCTAAGCATACACCCATCAAGAATACACAAAATGCAAGCTAGACATGACAAGAACAATAGCATAGCATGCACGAATCAACTACAACATCATCGGCAAAATTGCAAACAAGTTGACAATCTGCCCAGATTCACAAAGTAGCAAAAGTAGAGCTCGATTGACTCAAGCTATGGTGCTCCATAATTTCAAACAAAGACATGGATGGATAGAGCACTACAAGATTAACAAAACATACTTACTAATCATCCTCAAAAGAGGCACGGATCACTAGGAAACAACATGAACATATGGCAACATGAGATAAACAACTCAAGACTTAGTGGAAATGCTAAGTCCCTGAAATCAGAATTAACAAGTGCACCACTTGGCAAGCTCGTGCTAGTCACCACACACATCACAAAAATACATGGGTTGCACCTCTGGAAAGATGACAAAACCCTTAACAAAACATATGTAGAGCATAAGGGCATATCATGCACACATTAATCATGGCAAAAATGACAAAAAGCTAAACGGAGTAGCAGATCTGACAATTATCTCAAGTTGCCCTCTTCTAACAGCATTTCAGGCATCAAGATGAACTCAAATGAAAATGATGCAATGGAATGAAATGATGTACTCTCTGAAATGAACATGTTGATATGCTATATGCATGAATCGGAGCTACGGATGCAAAGTTATAGCATGATGAAGAAGGGCACATGAGCTAGGGTTAGGAGGGAAAAAGTCAACCACGGGGAGATATTTTCAGATCTGGATCGGGGGCACGGATCCCGAGGACGGCCGGAATCTTCGCCGGAGTTCGCCGGTCGGAGTTGACGCGGGGCGGCCGGAAGCGACGAGGAGGACGGCGGAGGGCGGCGGGGTCGCCGGCGTTGAGGAGGACGGGCGCGGGGCGAC
>NC_057809.1:517667909-517815493 GCF_018294505.1 Triticum aestivum | reverse complement strand
GTCCCACAAGCGACGTGGGCGTCGAAGCCCGCGTCACTTGTGGGACGTGGATGTACTGTCCGACACCGACGACCACATGTATCTCACATCCACGATACTTGCTATTTAGGGTTTCCTCTACCGCTCGGCGACCCTCGACGACCCTCGTTCCCGATAAAAAAAGAGGAAGAAGAAGAAAAAAAAGAGGAGAAGAAAGAATAGAGGAGATCCTCCTCTATTCTTTCGGATCTCCTCTATTCTTTCTTCTCCTCTTTTTTTTTCTTCTTTCTCTTCTTTTTTTATCCTCTTCTTCCTCTCATGTTCGACGACCCTCGACCCCTCGGCGACCCTAGACCCCCTCTCGACCCCCTCATGTCGAAGTTATCGGGTAGGGGGTATATCGACAACGACATACCCGATACATACATACATACATACATACATATCACATGCATCCATACATATATGAACAAAATTAATATCTACTAATTAACAACCTAAATAAAAAAACTAATACATATAGGAAGAAGAAGAAGAAAGAAAAGAAGAAAGAATAGAGGAGGAGAAAGAATAGAGGAGAAGACTTGCTCTCCTCTTCTTCTCCCTCTTCTTCCCCTTCTTCCCCGCCTCTCTCATGAATGTCCGACGTCCCCCCTCCCCCTCATCATCATCTATCATCCCCCCTCTCATGTTCGATGACCCTCAACCCCTCGGCCGCCCTCTCGACACACCCACGACCTAAAATGACTTAAAATGAAAATTACCTAAAATGTACTAAAGTTATCGACGACCCTCTCGACACACCCACGAATAAGAAAATATATCATCTTCTTCATCTCCTCTTCTTTGCATATTCACATAGCCACATACATATTCATCTATGAATAAAAAAACATCATAGGTACAATTCATATCGACATTCATACATACATGAAAAAAATTATATGAACATAGTGAACAAAAAGATCATCGAGCAAAATTATTTTCCATGAACATACATATAGCCACATTCATATAGAACTTTTGCATATATGAACATATATGAACCAATGGCCCACGTGGCCCGGCCGGCCCTCTGGGCTCACGAACCGGGACCAATGCCCCCATTGGTCCCGGTTCTGACTGAACCGGGACTAATGGGCTAACCCGGCCTGGACCAAAGCCCTGTTTTCTACTAGTGAAGCCTCAAGCTGTCTGCTCCGAGCCCAAAGGTATGTCCTACAACTACTGACCAGTACCAGTTTGGACGAATCGTCGTAGCTTTCTGCAACTTATTCACGATTTGTTCCTTCCGTCCTTGGTTTATTTCCCAATGATTCCATCGTCGTCCAGTAGAGGTGGAGCCACGGTTGCCTTGAACCACAGGCACAGTCCGTGCTCGCCGCTGCCCACCAAGGAGGCGCCTACGTTGGAGGATCTGCTCCGCCGCGACAAGGTTCGAGCCGCCTACGTCCAGCGGCGCCTCGGCGGTATCCAGCAATCGGAGGTCAGCATGCCGACTGAACTGGGATACACCGTGGGCACCCTGGAGTATGTGATCACCGTCGGCCTCGGCTCCCCGGCGGTTCAGTAAACCATGATCCTGGACACAGCCAGCGATGTGTCATGGGTGCACTGGCGCACCTCGGGCGGCTACGACCCCAGCAAGTCGACCACCTACGCGGCGATCTCCAGCAGCTCCGCGGAATGCTCGCAGCTCGGCGAGGAGGGAAACGGCTGCATGAGCTCCGACTGCCAGTACTTGGTACACTACGGCGACGGCTCGAGCACCGGTGGGACATACGGCTCCGACACGCTGGCGCTAGCGGGCTCGGGCTCGGGCTCGGCGACAGTCGTCAGCAACTTCCAGTTGAGAGTGGATTTTCATGACCCGGGTGCCCCGGCACCCCCGGTCTGGACCTAGGAATCTATGGCACGCACTATATTACTACTTGGTTTAGCAGGCCTATTCAAACAGTAACTGAGCGAACTGGGTTTTGTAGGGCACTGTAACATTTTAGGCAGATTCTTTTGTCACTTTCCAGTCCGCCGATTGGACATGTCAGCCCGTGATTCATACTTTGCTCTTCGCTTGACAAGGGTTGGTATTTACTGAATCCACTGTTCAGAGTCACGCGTGCCATCGAAAATGTTTCGTTTCTGCTTTCTGGTTCCACCATGACCCATCACGGTCAACAGCCATATATATATTGCTATCAAAAAGTAACTTTTTTTAGAGCGAAAAGTAACTTGTTAGGTCTTTTTTGGTTCATAGGATAGGATTATCGTAAAAATAGAAATCTTATAGAAAATGAGATGGCATGTATCCTAAATCCTATGAGTAGGAATAGAAAATGAGATGTTATTTGGTTGACACCAAATGAATTTTTCCATTGAGTCTAGGCTCATTTTTATTTTCATATGAAATGTGAAGGATAGTAACCAATTCTATGTAGGAATAGAAATCTATTCCTATGAACCAAAGGGCTCTAAAGAAAAAAAATTCTATAAAAATCCTATCCTCTAGAATTCCTATGAAATTTCTCCAAACCAAATGAGGCCTTAGGCTGCTATGAGCTCTCATGAATATTGCAGCACAAAACGACCATGCAGGATAAGCCTGCTGCATGCGTCACACTCATGAACAGTGACCGTTCTGTCATGCATGTCGCCATACAGGCTAGGGCACCTATTGCATGCACCTATTTGCCTACCTGCGACCCTATTAGATGAGCGAAATAGACTGACAAAGCTGGTCAGTGCCCTACACCCATACCTACTCTCTCTGCTGCAGTGTCTGCAAATTGCCTGCCTAATTAGCCTGACACGGTAAATGGCCTGCTACTACAGTCTCCAAAACACGAATCTTGGCGTCGCTGTACGCACCAAATAAAACGGTGCCGGGACTCCCGGGTGCTGTTGCACCTTTCCGCTTCCAGTTTGGGTGCAGCCACGACGAGACGGGGTTCGATGACCTAACCGACGGGCTCATGGGGCTAGGCGGCAAAGCACAATCCCTCGTGTCGCAGACGGCGGGAACGTTTGGGAACGCCTTCTCATACTGCCTGCCGCCTTCCCCGTTCCTCTCCGGTTTCCTGACTCTCGGTGCGCCCAGCAACACGTCGGGATTCGCGACGACCCGGATGGTAAGATCCGAAGCGGAGGCGACGTTCTACTTCGTCGTCCTCCAGGGCATAATCGTGGCCGGAAATCAACTCAGCCTACCACCCACCGTCTTCTCCGCCGGGACGTTCATGGACTCCGGCACCGTCGTCACGCGGCTACCACCAACGGTGTACCAGGCGCTCTCGTCGGCGTTCAAGGCCAACATGACGCAGTACCCTGCTGCGCCGCCGAGGAGCCTCATGGACACGTGCTTTGACTTGGCTGGCCAGGAGAAAGTCATGATACCGTCCGTCGTGCTGGTATTCGACGGGGGCGCTGTTGTCTACCTCGATGCCAATGGTATCATGCTGGAGAACTGCCTCGCGTTCGCGCCTACAGACGATGACGGTATGCACGGCATTATCGGCAATGTGGAGCAGCGTACCTTTGAGGTGCTCTACGATGTCGGCCAGGGTGTCGTCAGGTTCAGGCCCAACGCGTGCTGAATTACTGTTCAGCAGTCTCATGTCATCAGGGACGTTGTGTGTAGCAGTACCCTATCAGTATTGTGTTGTATTGTATTGTATTGTATTGTGAGTGTGTGTGAGTGGTGTGATGTTGTCCGCCTATACAGCTATTGTTGAAAGAAACAGGGATAATGCTTTGTGTTGTGGCCAGAGCTCTGATACGATCCCTCCTTCTTTTTATTTTTCACGAATACACACGTGTTGCATATCATTTCACTGATAGAGGGAAATCAAAGTACAAGATCAGTCAGAAGTCTCCAAACCACATGCACAAGGAGAACCCAAGAGGGGGTGCTCAGCCCCACAGACCCCTCTAGTCATCACAGTCCACGCCCTTCACTTCACTGAGATGATAACAAGCCGTATTGATTGTAAGAGCATCTACGGTCATGCATACCAAATCATACGTTCGCGGATGTGCCCGATCAATTTTTAAATCTCTGCGTCCACAGTAGTGTACCTTATATCTGATACACCAAATTCATAGTAAGCATGCAACATGAAATTAAACTACTTAGATCATCAACGAAACAAATAGACATTCAACAAACAGACATATAAACCGGCAGATAGAAATCCGCAAAATCCGAACATAGACCAAAATAGCACCACAGTTCAGCCGACAGACATATGTTCTAAACTAGAATTACTAAGAATGAAAATACAGATGGAGAGAGGGTCGAGCTTCCTCACCACTTCCTCGCCGTCCCATCGCCCTTTCGGTTACCAGCTCTGTTGTAGGCGTCGGCGACAGGAGCAGGGTGGGGTGCGGGAGGGTGTCGTCGGAGCCATCATCGGAGCCTCCAGTGACGTGGAGGAGGACAAGGAGGAGTCGATGAAGTGGTTCATTCCTCTGGACGACACGGTTCTCTTGCCTCTTGAGCTTCGCTGCTCTCGCCTCTGCCGCTGGCCTCTCCGCTGCCTATGTGCGGACTACTCCAGACCTAGCTGAAGCATCTTTGCATTTTTTCAATGGAGCCGGTTGGCATCCGTCTCTTGAGCTTCGCTGCTCTCGCCTCCGCCGCTAGCCTCTCCGCTGCCTATGTGTGGACTACTCCAGACCTAGCTGAAGCGTCTTCGCATTTTTTCAATGGAGCCGGTGGGCATCCGTCTCTTGAGCTTCGCTACTCTCGCCTCCGCCGCTGGCCTCTCCGTTGCCTATGTGCGGACTACTCCAGACCTAGCTGAAGCGTCTTCGCATTTTCTCAATGGAGCCAGTGGACAAGGAGGAGCCGATGAAGTGGTTCATTCCTCTGGACGACGCGGTTCTCTTGCCTCTTGAGCTTCGCTGCTCTCGCCTCCGCCGCTGGCCTCTCCCCTACCTATGTGCAGACTACTCTAGACCTAGCTGAAGCATCTTCGCATTTTTTCAATGGAGCGGGTGGGCATCCGTCTCTGCTGTCGCAAATGAGCGGCGGTAGACAGCTGCGAGGAGCCGCTCATCCTCATCGTGCACCGTCAGCAACCCTGGCGGCAGCAGGAGGACTATGTGGGCACCTCCGATGCCGTCGCCCTCTCCCTTGCCCGCGGACTCTCACAGTAGGCTGTGTGCGCGTCTGCGGCGTCGGTGGAGCGTCACTCCTGTCTTTAGTCTCTTCTTGTAGCTTCTCAACAGTGGTCTGAATCTCGGTGACCTTCACATCTAGATCATGAAGTTTAGTCTCAAAGATCCTCTCAAGACTCTCTTGATTTTGAGTCAGGGTGGCTAGTCCTTTCTCTACTCTCACGGTTGCCTCAAGCAGATAACTGAGTTGATCTTGCTTGGTCTTGAGATTGACAACTGAAGCATCTGACATTGTTGAAGTCTTTGCTGTCTTTACTTTCTCTCTCTCTTCTCCTCAGCTTCTACTGAAGTAGGATGTGATGCATCCATGACAACCACGTTGTCCTCAAATTCTGGCCTTAGGGGAAGATGCTCTCTGTCAAGAAGATATGTCCCTGTCCCCATCTTGGAGTTGATTAGCGTCTGGATATGAGGGGCATATCCACATGATCTTTTCTGATCAGCTGCAGTTCTCTTCACAGTTTCAACAATCAAACTCACCACCTTCAACTTCTCTGGCACACCAAACATATGAAGCAGGTTGATCGAGTGACCACGGATCATTCTATCATCTCCTGACTTGGGCAACAAGGTGTGCCTCAATATATTGTTCATCGTGGTTAGACCTGACAACAGATAATAGATGGATCCAAACTTGTGAGTTTCCAATGCATCATCAGGAATTTTCTTGTACATGTGAGCCATAGAGTTGTGATCCTTCCTGGGCTTGGCATACACATCTATGTCATCTTCAGCTTCCTCAGGGGCACTGATCAACTAGGCCCATTCAGCAATTGATGATGGATACCTTGTGCCTTCTGTCATCCAGACTATCTTGCCATCTGGATAGAAATGAGCAGTCGAATAGAATTGCATAATCATTTCATCGTTCCATTTTGTCAACTTTTGTCCAACAAAAGTGTCAACACCGTCCATTCTGAAACTCTCATGAACTCCTGGGAAGTAATCCTCATTGTCCTCAATGTATGTCCAATCAACCCATCTCATGTCACTGACAATGGGCTTCTTGTCCAACAACACCGTCTCATAGAAATCTTGTTGTTTTTGGTGTGAAAGCAATAATCAACAACATTTCTCCTCCTTGTAGCATATGGATCAATCCGTCTCCACAATCTGAGACCTACATCCTTTCTCAGCTTCATACTCTCAGCAACTAGATGATCATCATTGTGATCAGGAATATCTGGCTTCAATTTTCTGAGCACTTGCTGCTCCTCATCCTCTTGAACTTTAGGCAATGGGTCCTTATTCTTCTCTGCAGCTGAAATGTTCCTAGTCGATCTCTTGGGTGCAGAAGGTTTTGGGGCTTGAGCTTGAGTTGGAGGCTTGGGGGTTGTCTTGGGCTTAGATGGAGCAGCCCCAGACTTGATAGCATCTCCCACGAGCTTCTGAGACTTTGGAGGTGGTGCAGCTGGCTCTTCCTCCTCCTCTTCCTCATTTGATTCTCTCATCATGGAAGGTTTCCCAATAAATCTGGCCATAGTCTTCTTGACTCTTGCCTTCCTTTTCTTTCCTCCAGCATCCTCTTCCTCTCTTGGTTCCATGGTTTCTAGAGTGGAGGCTCTGGCTTTTGACATTGGCTTCCTCTTGGCAGGAGCCTTCTTATGCATACCAGGCTTGATGGCAACAGCAACTTATTCCTTCTTGAGCACCTTCTTCTTTAAGGTGACCTCCTCATCAACAACAAAGTCCTCATCTTCTAAATCTGAGGTTCTATTATTCCTTGTCCTTGTTACAGCCTTAGGCAAATTGCTTGGGGTGCTTCTGCTACCTTCATCATAGTTGTTGTTAGAGGGACTAGTGCCCTCACTAGGATTCACCTGCTCCTCTGACCTGTTCTGACTATCACTGTCGTCTGGCATCTCTAACACTAACCCTCTGAATAGATAGGTATAGGTAGAGTGGATGAGCATCACAAAGCATGCTATTTGCAAAAAGTCGAGACAAAAACTTAATTTTAGTTTTCCGCAGAAAGCATTTTGGAGCTATCGATATGTCAAACTCGGTGACACCGAAGCAACTTTAGAATCTAAACATACAATTTTGGTCAGACCGAAATGCAGTTCAGTGACTTCGAGATGCTAGGGGTTCATAGTGAAAGTGAACTTGGTCACACCGATTCGTACACTTCGGTCAGACCGAGTAGTACATGTGCAATGGCCGGGGCCAAATCGGTGAGACCAAAATATTTAGATCAGTCGGTCCAAGATGAGTTCGACGGAAATCTAACCCTAAGTTTTTGCATCAAATCTATTCTAATGGGATTTTCGGTGGATAGATTGATCTCATTCATGGTAAGAATAATGGCAATGATATTTGTGCAAGAATCGGATTAAGAGAAAGCACAAAGGGGTCGAGTTCGTACCCTAACTTGGCGACTAATGACCCACAAGTATAGGGGATCTATCGTAGTCCTTTCGATAAGTAAGAGTGTCGAACCCAATGAGGAGCAGAAGGAAATGACAAGCAGTTTTCAGCAAGGTATTCTCTACAAGCACTGAAATTATCGGTAACAGATAGTTGTGTGATAAGATAATTCGTAACGGGTAACAAGTAACAAAAGTAAACAAGGTGCATCAAGGTGGCCCAATCCTTTTTGTAGCAAAGGACAAATCTAGACGAACTCTTATATAAAGCAAAGCGCTCCCGGGGACACATGTGAATTGTTGTCAAACTAGTTTTCTTCATGCTCATATGGTTCGTGTTCGTTACTTTGATAATTTGATATGTGGGTAGACTGGTGCTTGGGTGCTGCCCTTCCTTGGACAAGCCTTCCACTTATGATTAACCCTCTCGCAATCATCTGCAACTACGAAAGAAGAATTAAGATAAATCTAACCATAGCATGAAACATATGGGTCCAAATCAGCCCCTTACGAAGCAACGCAAAAACTAGGGTTTAAGCTTCTGTCACTCTAGCAACCCAGCATCTACTTATTACTTCCCAATGCCTTCCCCTAGGCCCAAACATTGGTGAAGTGTCATGTAGTCGATGTTCACATAACACCACTAGAGGAAAGAAAACATACATCTCATCAAAATATCGAACGAATACCAAATTCACAGGATTACTTATAACAAGACTTCTCACATGTCCTCAGGAACAAATGTAACTACTCACAAAGCATATTCATGATCAAGATCACATGAGTATTAATTACCATTAAGGATCTGAAAGTATAATCTTCCACCGGATAAACCAACTAGCATCAACTATAAGGAGTAATCAACACTACTAGCAACCCACAGGTACTAATCTGAGGTTTTGAGACAAAGACCGGATACAACAGATGAAATAGGGATTGAGAGGAGATGGTGCAATTGAAGATGTTGATGGATATTGACCCCCTCTCAATGAGAGGATCGTTGGTGATGACGATGTTGGTGATTTCCCCCTCCCGGAGGGATGTTTCCCCGGCAGAATAGCTCCATCGGAGCCCTAGATTGGTTCTGCCCAAGTTCCACCTCGAGACGGCGGCGCTTTGTCCCGAGAACGTCCTTCTGATTTTTTTCCAGGTCAAAACACACCATATAGCAGAAGATGGGCGTCGGGGGCCTGCCAGGGGGGGGGGGCATAAGGACCAGGGGGCGCCCAGGAGGGTAGGGCGCGCCCTCCACCCTTATGGCTGGCAGGTGGCCCCCTCTGGTGCTTTCTTCGCCCAATATTTTTTATATATTTCAAAAATATTCTCCGTGAAGTTTCAGGACTTTTGGAGTTGTGCAGAATAGGTCTGTAATATTTGCTCCTTTCTAGTCCAGAATTCCAGCTGTCGGCATTCTCCCTCTTCATGTAAACCTTATAAAATAAGAGAGAAAAGGCATAAGTATTATGATATAACGTGTAATAACATCCCATAATACAATAAATATCAATATAAAAGCATGATGCAAAATGGATGTGTCAGGGACGAACTCACTACGACAACAACGGCCGTGAGATTTCAGTTGACGGCGGCGGAGACCAGCGGCGGGAGGATGCTGGCGATGACGGAGACGATCCGGAGACCAGGAGGGGGACAGAGCTGGGTAGGCACGGTTGGGAGTTTGAAGAATTTCCCAAATTTCAACCCGCAGCGTATATATACCCAGTCACTGTCGGTGCGACCGAGTGGAACGACTCTGTGGCACCGAGATGGAGAATCGCAAGCAGTTACTGCAACTCGGTGAGACCGAACTGTTCTAATCGGTTGCACCGAGGTGAAAACATAGATCAACTCAATGATTTCGGTGAGACCGAAAGGAATGAATCTGTCAGACCAAAAGACATTAAGAGGTTTTGGAAGTTTAAGCCCTTGACGGATCGGTGGCTCTGAGTGCTCCTCACCCGGAGGGTCCGAATTCGACTTGTTCAAGTTTTGTGATGTAGCATGAATAGAGTTTGAGATGAGAAAAGCATAGATAGCTAGAGGGAGTTCTTAGGCATTCTTGTCCATCCATTTGGCAAAAAGAAAGACCAAACAATCAAAGCAACAAATGGATGTCCTCGAATGGAGAAAAATATGCAACCAACATGCTCACACAATAAGATAGCAAATGAAATATGTGGAAAACATGCACAAACACTCTAGCATCTATCAAGCAATTGGTGATGACTAGGTCACCTATATATGAGTATATTGACCGAGGAGTCAAATGATAACATTTTATCATAGGTCATACTCATCGTTTAAGCACAATTGGGGTTACCACTTTTACATAAAGCATTATTGTGTTCACACCATTGGAGTTGCTTTAGCTCAATTCTTAGAGCAAAGCTCCACCTAAGTGTGATATCCCCTCTAAGAGGGATGAACTAACCTTGGGTTTTGTCGATGATGAATTCATGTAGGTGTTAAAGATGTAGATGCTCAATGTTGATGTAGCTCATTTGGAGAAATCCATTGGAGTGAGTTGCACTTTGAATACCTACATGGGTTTGTCCCACAAGGAACATACAAGGATATCCATAGACATAGAGTGACATACACATATGATGTTGTCCATTAAAGCATTAGGTTACCTTGTCCCCTATCTTACCAATAAGAGGGTTTGTGACTCCTTGAACTAGTGCAAGATATGAAAGTTGATTGCACTTGTCCTTGCCAACATGAATATGAGTGAAGTATGTTGGCGGAGTCACCCTCAAGAACTCTCTAGTTCTTCTTTGGGACCCACATCAACTTAATGGGAATCCTTGGAGTCGTAGTCGTACTTGATGAAGTAGAACTTGATGTAGTCTTGGGAACCCACTTGACCAAGGCCTTTGGAGCTTCTTCAAATGAATCAATCTCTTCTTGAAGCTTGTCCTTGCCTTTTAGCTTGTGGTCTTGTGGTGGAAGATCATCTTGAGCTTGTGTTCCCTTGAAAGAAGTGGGATCAGACTTTTTTGTTGAGGAACAAACTTCGTCTTGGGGTATTGATCTTCTTCCCACTCAACTCCATTAGCATTGAACTTGCGTTCAAAACCAACACCTTGATTCTTCCGGTGCCTTCCTTGCTTGCGTACAATTTTCTCAAATTGCTTACTTCCAGCAAGGCTCTTGTAAACACCTTTCTCTATACACTGGTGCATGTCGGTCCTAAACAAACGATTTTTAACCCCTTTCCACGACGGCATTTGGAACCGCCACCAAGTGAGTGTGGGCGATAGGGTGGTCCTTCCCACACGACCCAGAAACCGTCAGGGATAGGGCCCCTACAGTACTCCAACTCGTTTCTGCTCGCATTGCCATCGCAGTCGGTATTCTGTGATGCTACGTTTACGATGTGCGACCCATCACAAACGGCTCACTATTATAGAACGTGTACATTGCGTGGCCCATCACAAACGGTTCACTGTTAAGAAGATTAGCTAATCGTTGTACGAGTGTTAGACATGATTACGAAACGTCAGACCGTCGTAACATCGTCATACACGACAACTATCGCACACTGTCGTGGAATTTTCATGGCAGATGTCCTAGTGTGAGGACTTAGTCATGAGGCCAACACATCTATGTGGTAGCTTGAGAAGGGTTGATCAGAATCGAGAGACGCAACAGAAGAGAAGGGTTTAGACAGCTTCGGGCCCCGGGAAACATCATCCGGTAACAAACCTACATGCTGTTTGTGGCTAGGTCTCATTATGCTCATCAGGGAGTCGCCATAAACCGACTCTCCTAGTTGTGTCTAGCCTAGAGATTATTGAACGTGCCCCTCTTGGGGTGACCTGCCCCTCCTTATATAAGTTAAAGGGGCAGGTTACCTGTAGAGTCCACCTCGGACTAATACTTAAACTATTCTGACTTCTCATCACGGGCTTCTCTCCATGGGCTTTTTAACGTCTTGGGCTTCTTAACGTTTTGGGCTTATTAACCCCAGGCGACTCTATCACAATCTGACTTACCATCGGCTTTAACATCTGGCGGCTTAAACATCTGCCGGCTTAAACATACGGGTTAAACATCTGCCAGCTTAAGCATCCATCTTAACATCTGCCGGCTTAAACATCTGGCTTAACATCTGGCTTAAACATCTAGCTTAAACATTTGCCGGCTTAAACATCTGGCTTAAACATCTGCCGGCTTAAACATCTGGCTTAAACATCTGTCGGGTCACCAATGAAACACCAAGTCCTAGCCGGGTCATACCGCGGGGTATATCCCCGACATTAGCCCCCAGTTTAATTTGGATTTATCCATGTTAAACTGATCCTGTAAACAAAACACAAGAACAAATTTAACAGGTTGTGCTCCGGGTTAAATATTCTTCTAAGCCGGGACCTGAACATCCTAAAGTCCCTGTCAATTCCTTCTTCTAGAAAATCCAGTTCAATAAGCCAACTTCATAATCAATTTCCTAATGTTTGTTTCTCATAGAGAAAAATTGTGAAGAATAATTCATTTGACTCAGTTCCCAATGCTTAAAAATATTGGTCTTGAAATACTTGTCTGATCTTCAGCTGGCTTGAAAATGTAGATCTTGCCAATTTATGATTACCAAAATTGCCAGGTTATAAACAGATGATGCCGAGTCATAATTGTTGCTGACGCCGGGTCATAATTATTGGTGACGCCGGGTCATAATTATTGGTGACGTCGGGTTATGATTGTTGCAAACACCGGGACAATCTTGTTTGCTCAAAACTGAGAATTTGAAGATATTTCTCCCTTATATCCATATTACCTGTAGCCCCCAAGTCTTGAGCAGAGCAAAGTGATGACTTAAGACTTGCTTCAATATAAATACTACCACTTTGAAGAAATCTAGGTTGTTCATCTCCGTCACTAGTAAAAACTAAATATTCCACATATGTAGCCCCCAAGTGCTGGGTTGTCATGCTTGCATCAACCTGGGACTTGTAATTGCCTTATACTCATGAAAACTTCAACCAGTGTAGCCCCCAAGGGCCGGGTCATTATGCAATACTGAGCAGGGACTTTGTAGATATGATCAATTAGACTTGAGCAGCAACATGTAGCCCCCAAGGGACAACTCAGTAAGATAATACTGAGCTGGGACTTTATATATACTTCATTGAAAATAACATCATATGATGTAAACCCCACCATGAGGCTCGAACCAACGTCCATAAGGTTAAGAGCTTTGTATTCTACCAACTGAGCAATGAACCCTTCAATATAATGGATTAAGACTTGTGTACCTTGAATATTTGATAGGAGCAATTGGTAGCCCCCAAGGGCCGGCTCATTATGATGTAATGAGTCGGGTCTATAATAAGGCCAGTGAAAAGGACTTTGCATTAGCCCCCAAGTGTCATGGTGCATGCTGGCAGTGACATGGAACTTGCATATTTGATGTAATTTCAACTTGAATAATGTAGCCCCCAAGTGTTGGGTCATAAGCCTGCAATGACTCAGGTCTATTCCTTCCATTGTAGAATAAATTATATCCATTTATAAAATAATAGCCATTGCGCTGAAGCGACTTTGAAAACCTCAATCATAATATTGGTTATTGATAACCATAATAAAAATCCAGCCATGTTGGCTATTAAAGATTTAAATAATATAACCCGGTTTGTAAACCAGTTCCTGCACAAAAACAGATCATAAGCGCCCTATGGCGTATGCTTAGACTGTCGGCTTAGCAGCTTTATGCAGTTAAAGTTTGTAGAGCTATAACTCCAAACATAAGATGATGATGCTCTGATGACTTAGATGTTGGGGAACATAGTAAGTTCAAAAAAAAAATCTACGCACACGCAAGATCATGGTGATGCACAACAACGAGAGGGGAGAGTATTGTCTACGTACCCTCATAGACCGGAAGCGGAAGCGTTATAACAACGCGGTTGATGTAGTCATACGTCTTCACGGCCCGACCGATCAAGCATCGAAACTACGGCACCTCCGAGTTTTTGCACACGTTCAGCTCGATGACAATCCCCGGACTCTGATCCAGCAAAGTGTCGGGGATGAGTTCCGTCAGCACGACGACGTGCTGACGATCTTGATGTTCTACCGTCGCAGGGCTTCGCCTAAACACTGCTACAATATTATCGAGGATTATGGTGGAGGGGGGCATCGCACACGGCTAAGAGATCAATGATCAATTGTTGTATCTCTGGGGTGCCCCCCTGCCCCCGTATATAAAGGAGTGGAAGAGGGAGCCGGCCAAGGAGGATGGCACGCCCAAGGGGGGGAGTCCAACTCCCACCGGGAGTAGGACTCCCCTTTTTCCTATTAGGAGTAGGAGAGGGAAGGAAGAGGAAGGAGGGAGGAAGGAAAGGGGGGCCGGCCCCCTTCCCAATTCGGATTGGGCTTGGTGGGGAGCGCCCCCTCCCTTGCTCCTTTCCCCTCCTTTGCACTAAGGCCTAATAAGGCCCATATACCTCCCGGGGGGTTCCAATAACCTCCTGGTGATCCGGTATTGTCCCAATCTTACCCGGAACCTTTCCGGTGTCCAAATATAGTCGTCCAATATATCGATTTTTATGTCTCGACCATTTCAAGACTCCTTGTCAAGTCCGTGATCACATGCGGGACTCCGAACAACCTTTGGTACATCAAAATATATAAACTCATAATAAAACTGTCATCATAACGTTAAGCGTGCGGACCCTACGGGTTCGAGAACAATGTAGACATGACCGAGACACGTCTCCGGTCAATAACCAATAGCGGAACCTGGATGCTCATATTGACTCCTACATATTCTATGAAGATCTTTATCGGTCAGACCGCATAACAACATACGTTGTTCCCTTTGTCATCAGTATGTTACTTGCCCGAGATTCGATCGTCGGTATCTCAATACCTAGTTCAATCTCGTTACCGGCAAGTCTCTTTACTCATTCCATAATACATCATCTTGCAACTAACTTATTAGTTGCATTGCTTGCAAGGCTTAAGTGATGTGTATTACCGAGAGGGCCCAGAGATACCTCTATGACAATTGGAGCGACAAATCCTAATCTCGAAACACGCCAACCCAACATGTACCTTTGGAGACACCTGTAGAGCACCTTTATAATCACCCAGTTACGTTGTGACGTTTGGTAGCACACAAAGTGTTCCTCCGGTAAACGGGAGTTGCATAATCTCATAGTCATAGGAACATGTATAAGTCATGAAGAAAGCAATAGCAACATACTAAACGATCGGGTGCTAAGCTAATGGAATGGGTCATGTCAATCAGATCATTCTCCTAATGATGTGATCCCGTTAGTCAAATGACAACTCATGTCTATGGTTAGGAAACATAACCATCTTCGATTAACGAGCTAGTCAAGTAGAGTCATACTAGTGACACTTTGTTTGTCTATGTATTCAAACAAGTATTACGTTTCCGGTTAATACAATTCTAGCATGAATAATAAACATTTATCATGATATAAGGAAATAAATAATAACTTTATTATTGCCTCTAGGGCATATTTCCTTCAGTCTCCCACTTGCACTAGAGTCAATAATCTAGATTACACAGTAATGATTCTAACACCCATGGAGCCTTGGTGCTGATCATGTTTTGCTCGTGGAAGAGGCTTAGTCAATGGGTCTGCTACATTCAGATCCGTATGTATCTTGCAAATCTCTATGTCTCCCACCTGGACTAGATCCCGGATGGAATTGAAGCGTCTCTTGATGTGCTTGGTTCTCTTGTGAAATCTGGATTCCTTTGCCAAGGCAATTGCACCAGTATTGTCACAAAAGATTTTCATTGGACCCGATGCACTAGGTATGACACCTAGATCGGATATGAACTCCTTCATCCAGACTCCTTCGTTTGCTGCTTCCGAAGCAGCTATGTACTCCGCTTCACATGTAGATCCCGCCACGACGCTTTGTTTAGAACTGCACCAACTGACAGCTCCACCGTTTAATGTTAATACGTATCCGGTTTGCGTTTTAGAATCGTCCGGATCAGTGTCAAAGCTTGCATCAACGTAATCATTTATGATGAGCTCTTTGTCACCTCCATATACGAGAAACATATCCTTAGTCCTTTTCAAGTATTTCAGGATGTTCTTGACCGCTGTCCAGTGATCCACTCCTGGATTACTTTGGTACCTCCCTGCTAGACTTATAGCAAGGCACACATCAGGTCTGGTACACAACATTGCATACATGATAGAGCCTATGGCTGAAGCATAGGGAACATCTTTCATTTTCTCTCTATGTTCTGCAGTGGTCGGGCATTGAGTCTTACTCAACTTCACACCTTGTAACACAGGCAAGAATCCTTTCTTTGCTTGATCCATTTTGAACTTCTTCAAAACTTTGTCAAGGTATGTGCTTTGTGAAAGTCCAATTAAGCGTCTTGATCTATCTCTATAGATCTTAATGCCCAATATGTAAGCAGCTTCACTGAGGTCTTTCATTGAAAAACTCTTATTCAAGTATCCCTTTATGCTATCTAGAAATTATATATCATTTCCGATTAGCAATATGTCATCCACATATAATATAAGAAATGCTATAGAGCTCCCACTCACTTTCTTGTAAATACAGACTTCTCCAAAAGTCTGTACAAAACCAAATGCTTTGATCACACTATCAAAGCGTTTATTCCAACACCGAGATGCTTGCACCCGTCCATAAATGGATCGCTGGAGCTTGCACACTTTGTTAGCTCCTTTTGGATCGACAAAACCTTCCGGCTGCATCATATACAACTCTTTTTCCAGAAATCCATTCAGGAATGCAGTTTTGACATCCATCTGCCAAATTTCATGATCATAAAATGCGGCAATTGCTAACATGATTCGGACAGACTTAAGCATCGCTACGGGTGAGAAGGTCTCATCGTAGTCAATTCCTTGAACTTGTCGAAAACCTTTTGCGACAAGTCAAGCTTTGTAGACAGTAACATTACCGTCAGCGTCAGTCTTCTTCTTGAAGATCCATTTATTTTCAATTGCTTGCCGATCATTGGGCAAGTCAACCAAAGTCCACACTTTGTTCTCATACATGGATCCCATCTCAGATTTCATGGCTTCAAGCCATTTTGTGGAATCTGGGCTTACCATTGCTTCTTCATAGTTCGTAGGTTCATTATGATCTAGTAGCATGACTTCCAGAACAGGATTACCGTACCACTCTGGTGCGGATCTTACTCTGGTTGATCTACGAGGTTCAGTAGTAACTTGTTCTGAAGTTTCATGATCATCATCATTAGCTTCCTCACTAATTGGTGTAGGTGTCACAGAAACCGGTTTCTGTGATGTACTACTTTCCAATAAGGGAGCAGGTACAGTTACCTCATCAAGTTCTACTTTCCTCCCACTCACTTCTTTTGAGAGAAACTCCTTCACTAGAAAGGATCCATTCTTAGCAACAAATGTCTTGCCTTCGGATCTGTGATAGAAGGTGTACCCAATAGTCTCCTTCGGGTATCCTATGAAGATACATTTCTCCGATTTGGGTTCGAGCTTATCAGGTTGAAGCTTTTTCACATAAGCATCGCAGCCCCAAACTTTCAGAAATGACAACTTTGGTTTCTTGCCAAACCATAGTTCATAAGGCGTCGTCTCAACGGATTTTGATGGTGCCCTATTTAACGTGAATGCGGCCGTCTCTAAAGCATAACTCCAAAACGATAGCGGTAGATCTGTAAGAGACATCATATATCGCACCATATCAAGTAAAGTACGATTACGATGTTCGGACACACCATTACGCTGTGGTGTTCCGGGTGGCGTGAGTTGCGAAACTATTCCGCATTGTTTCAAATGTAAACCAAACTCATAACTCAAATATTCTCCTCCACGATCAGATCGTAGAAACTTTATTTTCTTTTACGATGATTTTCAACTTTACTCTGAAATTCTTTGAACTTTTCAAATGTTTCAGACTTATGTTTCATTGAGTAGATATACCAGGCGGCTTGTGAAGGCAATTTGCCAGGCGGCCGGTGAGGCAGAGCTTCGGCCGTGGCCGCCGCCGTGAAGAATCTGAGGCGCCGGCGATTTGAGGGCGGCTCGAGACTGCCGGGCATTGGCGACGGCGACTTGTGGTGCGTTAGCAATGGGTGGAGGCGGCTTGGGATTGCCACGGCATCCCTGCAGCTGAAGAGCGAGGCGCAGGTGCGGCTCAGTGTTGACCCGTCGCAGAAGAGGCGACTCACCGGCGGCTTGTGCGCTGCGGGCGACTCGGCAATGAAGCAGAATCCGGGCCGTGATTGATTGGGTCCTGTCCGAGTCTTTTCCATACTCCTTTTTCCTTTTCTTCTTTTTCCTTTATATTTTTAACCGTAGCTTGCGACTACTTTTTTGGTCTAGTAGATCCCATCAATCCGTGCGTGACTCCAGGGAGACTCTTTTGATCTACGTGCCTAGCACTGGTACAACCAAATTCCTTACTTTGTTCTTTTGGTAGTCCACGCGCTATTTTGCCTTTTCACGCGGTAACTCTGCAAGTACTGCTCCAGGGAGATTATTTTGATGGATTTGACTTTGACCCGGAGTGCTATCCCCTGACTGTTTCGGCGACACATGATAGCAACAACGAAAGTTGGCCTCCTATTGGTTGTAGTGGTCTTTGGACAATCCACGCACGGGTCGTGGTATTTTGCTATTCAATCACGGGACACCGGCGGCTCGCCAGAATAGATTTTTTACTTAGCTCGCCCGGTTCAAGGGTAATAGATATCGATTTGTCTTCAAACTCGACGGATCACAGAATCACGTTCATCCGCAGCACAACGCGTAACCCTAATTTTCTCTTAGACTCAAATCTGGAAAATTGTGGACTTCTCGATCTCTAGGAAAGATCCCTCCAAGAACTCATCACCACCATGCGCGAGCCCCACAGTGGGCGCCAACTGTCGTGGAATTGTCACGACAGATATTCTAGTGTGAGGACTTAGTCGTGAGGCCAACGCATCTATGTGGTAGGTTGATACGTCTCCAACGTATCTATAATTTTTGATTGCTCCATGATATATTATCTACTGTTTTGGACATTATTGGGCTTTATTATCCACTTTTATATTATTTTGGGGACTAACCTATTAACCGGAGGCCCAGCCCAGAATTGCTGTTTTTTTTCCTATTTCAGAATTTCATAGAAAAGGAATATCAAACGGAGTTTAAACGGAATGAAACCTTCGGGAACGTGATTTTCGGAACGAACATGATCCAGGAGACTTGGACCCTATGGCAAGAAATAAAGGAGGAAGCCACAAGGTAGGGGGGCACGCCTACCCCCTCCCCCCCAAGCACGCCCTCCACCCTCGTGGGCCCCCTGTTGCTCCATCTACTTTAAGTTTTGTGTTGTGAAGTTTTCAAGTTTTGGGTAAAGATTTGATGAATTATGGAACAAGGAGTGTAAAGAGCCTAAGCTTGGGGATGCCCATGGAACCCCCAAGATAATCTAAGGACACCTAAAATCCAAAGCTTGGGGATTCCCCGGAAGGCATCCCCTCTTTCATCTACTTCCATCGGTAACTATACTTGAAGCTATATTTTTATTCACCACATGATATGTGTTTTGCTTGGAGCATCTTGTATGATTTGAGTCTTTGCCTTTTAGTTTACCACAATCATCCTTGCTGTACACACCTTTTGAGAGAGCCATACATGATTTGTAATTTGTTAGAATACTCTATGTGCTTCACTTATATCTTTTGAGTTATATAGTTTTGCTCTAGTACTTCACTTATATCTTTTAGAGCACGGTGGTGGATTTGTTTTATAGAAACTATTGATCTCTCATGCTTCACTTAGATTATTTTGAGAGTCTTAAATAGCATGGTGATTTTCTTAAATAATCCTAATATGCTAGGTATTCAAGATTAGTAAAAAAAATTCTTATGAGTGTTTTGAATACCAAGAGAAGTTTGATGCTTGATGATTGTTTTGAGATATGGAGGTAATAATATCAAAGTCGTGCTAGTTGAGTAGTTGTGAATTTGAGAAATGCTTGAGTGGAAGTTTGCAAGTCCCGTAGCATGCACGTATGGTAAACGTTATGTAACAAATTTGAAACATGAGGTGTTCTTTGATTGTCCTTCTTATGAGTGGCGGTCGGGGACGAGCGATGGTATTTTCCTACCAATCTATCCCCCTAGGAGCATGCGCGTAGTGCTTGGTTTTTGATGACTTGTAGATTTTTGCAATAAGTATGTGAGTTCTTTATGACTAATGTTGAGTCCATGGATTATACGCACTCTCACCCTTCCATCATTGCTAGCCTCTTCGGTGCCGTGCATTGCCCTTTCTCACCTTGAGAGTTGGTGCAAACTTCGCTGGTGCATCCAAACCCTGTGATATGATACGCTCTTTCACACATAAACCTCCTTATATCTTCCTCAAAACAGCCACCGTACGTACCTATTATGGCATTTCCATAGCCATTCCGAGATATATTGCCATGCAACTTTCCACCATTTCGTTTATCCTGACACATTCATCATTGTCATATTGCTTAGCATGATCATGTAGTTGACATAGTATTTGTGGCAAAGCCACCGTTCATAATCCTTTCATACATGTCACTCTTGGTTCATTGCATATCCCGGTACATCGCCGGAGGCATTCATATAGAGTCATCTTTTGTTCTAGCATCGAGTTGTAATCATTGAGTTGTAAATAAATAGAAGTGTGATGATCATCATTTTCTAAAGCATTGTCCCAAGTGAGGAATTAAAAAAAGAGAGGAGAGAAAGCCCATAAAAAAAGAAGAGAAGGCCCAAAAAAGAGAGAGAAAAAGTGAGAAGGGGCAATGCTACTATCCTTTGCCACACTTGTGCTTCAAAGTAGCACCATAATCTTAATGATAGAGAGTCTTTTGTTTTGTCACTTTCATATACTAGTGGGAATTTTTCATTATAGAACTTGTGTTGTATATTCCAACAATGGGCCTCCTCAAGTGCCCTAGGTCTTCGTGAGAAAGCAAGTTGGATGCACACCCACTTAGTTTCTTTTGCTGAGCTTTCGCCCGACTCGGACAAGGTGTTTCCTTCCTTCGCAATACCCGGCCAGGGCAATGTAGCTATCCCAATAAGATATGAAAGCTGGGCCACACCTGAGCAAGGAACTTATACATAGAAGTAACAATAAATGTGCAAGATTTGGACCACTTCCATTTCCTTAAACCATCAATCAACAAATTGAAATAGAGATATCGGTATCTTCCAATCTGCCACAAGGATCTAGTCGCCAGTATCTTTGCCTTCTTCCCAACTTATCCCAGCATTCCTTGTAAGCGTTGCTATCACTATTTCTCCCTCCAGTGGCCTTGAGGGGTGATGGCTAACTTCTGAAACATACCTTCAATCAAGACCAACCTATCTTGAAGTAGCGGTTTCCTCAAATGTGGGTTGCCGAGATTCCCAGCGGGTGATCTCGATCTCTAGTGCATCCATTGCATGGCAATCCCTACTCCTTGCATTAACATCAATCGATGGGCATCTCCATAGCCCATTGATTAGCCTCATTGATGTGAGACTTTCTCCTTTTTTGTCTTCTCCACATAACCCCCATCATCATATTCTATTCCACCCATAGTGCTATGTCCATGGCTCGCGCTCATATATTGCATGAAAGTTTATAGGTTTGAGATTACTAAAGTATGAAACAATTGCTTGGCTTGTCATCGGGGTTATGCATGATGAGAGCATTCTTGTGTGACGAAAATGGAGCATGACTAAACTATATGATTTTGTAGGGATGAACTTTCTTTGGCCATGTTATTTTGAGAAGACATAATTGCTTAGTTAGTATGCTTGAAGTATTATTATTTTTATGTCAATATGAACTTTTATCTTGAATCTTTCAGATCTGAATATTCATACCACAATTAAGAAGAATTACATTAAAATTATGCCAAGTAGCACTCCGCATCAAAATTACCTTTTTTAATCATTTACCTACTCGAGGACGAGCAGGAATTAAGCTTGGGGATGCTTGATACGTCTCCAACGTATCTATAATTTTTGATTGCTCCATGCTATGTTATCTAGAGTTTTGGAAATTATTGGGCTTTATTATCCACTTTTATATATTTTTGAGACTAACCTATTAACCAAAGGCCTAGCCCAGAATTGATGTTTTTTTTGCCTATTTTAGAGTTTCGCAGAAAAGGAATATCAAACGGAGTCCAAACGGAATGAAACCTTCGGGAACGTGATTTTCGGAACGAACATGATCCAGGAGACTTGGACCCTACGTCAAGAAATAAAGGAGGAAGCCACGAGGTAGGGGGCGCGCCTACCCCCCCAGGCGCACCCTCCACCCTCGTGGGCCCCCTGTTGCTCCACCGACATACTCCTTTCTCCTATATATACCTACGTACCCCCAAACAATCAGAGATGGAGCCAAAAACCTAATTACACTACCGCAACCTTCTGTATCCACGAGATCCCATCTTGGGGCCTATTCCGGAGCTCCGCCGGAGGGGGCATCCATCACGGAGGGCTTCTACATCAACACCATAGCCTCTTCGATGAAGTGTGAGTAGTTTACCTCGGACCTTCGGGTCCATAGTTATTAGCTAGATGGCTTCTTCTCTCTTTTTGGATCTCAATACAATGTTCTCCCCCTCTCTTGTGGAGATCTATTCGATGTAATCTTCTTTTTGCGGTGTGTTTGTTGAGACCGATGAATTGTGGGTTTATGATAAAGATTATCTATGAACAATATTTGAATCTTCTCTGAATTCTTTTATGTATGATTGGTTATCTTTGCAAGTCTTTTCGAATTATCAGTTTGGTTTGGCCTACTAGATTGATCTTTCTTGCAATGGGAGAAGTGCTTAGCTTTGGGTTCAATCTTGCGGTGTCCTTTCCCAGTGACTGTAGGGGCAGCAAGGCACGCATTGTATTGTTTACATCGAGGATAACAAGATGGGGTTTTTATCATATTGCATGAATTTATCCCTCTACATCATGTCATCTTGCTAAAGGCGTTACTCTGTTTTCATGAACTTAATACTCTAGATGCATGCTGGATAGTGGTCGATGAGTGGAGTAATAGTAGTAGATGCAGGCAGGAGTCGGTCTACTTGTCTCGGACATGATGCCTATATACATGATCATACCTAGATATTCTCATAACTATGCTCAGTTTTGTCAATTGCTCAACAGTAATTCGTTCACCCACCGTAAAATACTTATGCTCTTGAGAGAAGCCACTAGTGAAACGTATGGCCCCCGGGTCTATCTTCATCATATTAATCTTCCAATACTTAGTTATTTCCTTTGCTTTTTACTTTGCTTTTATTTTACTTTGTATCTTTATCACAAAAATACCAAAAAAATTATCTTATCATATCTATCAGATCTCACTCTCGTAAGTGACCGTGAAGGGATTGACAACCCCTTATCGTGTTGGTTGCGAGGAGTTATTTGTTTTGTGCAGGTACGAGGGACTCGCACGCAGCCTCCTACTGGATTGATACCTTGGTTCTCAAAAACTGAGGGAAATACTTACGCTACTTTGCTGCATCATCCTTTCCTCTTCAAGGAAATCCAACGCAGTGCTCAAGAGGTAGCAAGAAGATTTCTGGCGCCGTTGGCGGGGAGGTTCATGCAAGTCAAGATTTGATTCCTGACAACGAGCCATTTCTGGCGTCGTTGCCGGGGAGTCTACACAAAAGTCAACATACCAAGCGTCTTGATCTATATCTATAGATCTTGATGCTCATTATGTAAGCAGCTTCACCGAGGTCTTTCTTTGAAAAAACTCCTTTCAAACACTCCTTTATGCTTTCCGGAAAATTCTACATCATTTCCGATCAACAATATGTCATTCACATATACTTATTAGCAAGGCTGTAGTGCTCCCACTCACTTTCTTGTAAATACAGGCTTCACCACAAGTCTGTATAAAACTATATTCTTTAATCACACTATCAAAGCGTACATTCCAACTCCGAGATGCTTGCACTAGTCCATAAATGGATCACTGGTGCGCACACACTTTGTTAGCATCCTTTGGATTGACAAAACTTTCTAGTTGCATCATATACAACTCTTCTTTAAGAAATCCATTAAGGAATGCAGGTTTGACATCCATTTGCCAAATTTCATAAAATGCAACAATTGATAACATGATTCGGACAGACTTTTAAGCATCGATACAAGTGAGAAAATCTCATTGTAGTCAACACCTTGAACTTGTCGAAAACATTTTTGTGACAACTCGAGCTTTGTAGATAGTACACTACTATCAGTGTCCGTCTTCCTCTTGAAGATTCATTTATTCTCTATGGCTTTCCGATCATTGGGCAAGTCAACCAAAGTCCACACTTTGTTCTCATACATGGATCCTATCTCAGATTTCATGGCCTCAAGCCATTTCGCGGAATCTGGGCTCATCATCTCATCCTCATAGTTCGTAGGTTTGTCATGGTCTAGTAACATGATTTTCAGAACCGGATTACCGTACCACTTTGGTGCGGAACGTATTCTGGTGGACCTACGAGGTTCGGTAGTGACTTGATCTGAAGTTTCATGATCATTATCATTAACTTCCACACTAATCGATGTAGGCATCACTGGAACTGATTTCTGTGATGAACTACTTTCTAATTCGGGAGAAGGTACAATTACCTTATCTCGTTATACTTTCCTCCTACTCACTTCTTTCAAGAGAAACTCCTTCTCTAGAAAGGATCCATTCTTAGCAACGAATATCTTGCCTTCGGATCTGTGATAGAAGGTGTACCCAACAGTTACTTTTGGGTATCCTATGAAGACGCACTTCTCTGATTTGGGTTTGAGAGCTTATCAGGATGAAACTTTTTCACATAAGCATCGCAATCCCAAACTTTAAGAAACGACAGCTTAGGTTTCCTGCTAAACCACAGTTCATACGGTGTCATCTCAACGGATTTAGATGGTGCCCTTTTTAATGTGGATGTAGCTGTCTCTAATGCATAACCCTAAAACGATAATGGTAAATCGGTAAGAGACATCAAAGATTGCACTATATCCAATAAAGTATGGTTATGATGTTCAGACACACCATTATGCTGTGGTGTTCCAGGTGGCACGAATTTGTGAAACTATTCCACATTGTTTTAATTGAAGACCAAACTCGTAACTCAAATATTCGTCTCGGCGGTCAGATCGTAGAAACTTTATTTTCTTGTCATGATGATTTTCCACTTCACTCTGAAATTCTTTGAACTTTTCAAATGTTCCAGACTTATGTTTCATCAAGTAGATATACCCATATCTGCTCAAATCATCTATGAAGGTCAGAAAATAACGATACCCGCCGCGAGCCTCAACACTCATCGGACCGCATACATCAGTTTGTATTATTTCTAATAAGTCAATTGCTCGCTCCATTGTTTGGGAGAATGAATTCTTAGTCATCTTGCCCATGAGGCATGGTTCGCAAGCATCAAGTGATTCATAATCAAGTGATTCCAAAAGCCCATCAGCATGGAGTTTCTTCATGCACTTTACACCAATATGACCTAAACGACAGTGCCACAAATAAGTTGCACTATCATTATTAACTTTGCATTTTTTCGCTTCAATATTATGAATATGCGTATCACTACGATCGAGATTCAATAAACCATTTATATTGAGTGTATGACCATAGAAGGTTTTATTCATGTAAATAGAACAACAATTATTCTTTGACATAAATGAATAACCGTATTGCAATAAACATGATCCAATCATATTCATGCTCAACGCAAACACCAAATAACATTTATTTTAGGTTCAACACTAATACCGAAGGCAAAGGGAGTGTGCAATGGTGATCTTATCAACCTTGGAATCACTTCCCACACACTCATCACCTCACCCTTAACTAGTCTCTGTTTATTTTGCAACTCCCGTTTCGAGTTACTACTCTTAGCAACTGAACCAGTATCAAATACCGAGGGGTTGCTATAAACACTAGTAAAGTACACATCAATAACATGTATATCCATTATAACTTTGTTCACTATGCCATCCTTCTTATCCGCCAAGTATCTGGGTAGTTCCACTTCCAGTGACCATTTCCTTTGCAGTAGAAGCACTCAGTTTCATGCTTGGGTCTAGCTTTGGGCTTCTTCACGGGAGTGACAACTTGTTTGTCATTCTTCTTGAAGTTACCTTTCTATCCCTTTGCCATTTTCTTGAAACTAGTGGTCTTGTTAACCATCAACACTTGATGCTTTTCTTGATTTCTACCTTCGCCGATTTTAGCATCGCGAAGAGCTTGAGAATTGTTTTCGTTATCCCTTGCATATTATAGTTCATCACAAAGTTCTAGTAACTTGGTGATAGTGACTAGAGAACTTTGTCAACTACTATCTCATCTGGAAGATTAACTCCCACTTGATTCAAGAAATTGTAGTACCCAGACAATCTGAGCACGTGCTCACTGGTTGAGCTATTCTCCTCCATCTTATAGGCAAAGTACTGTCAGAGGTATCATACCTCTTGACACAGGCATGAGTATGAAATACCAATTTAACAGATGGAACTTCTTATATGCTCCATGGCGTTGAAAACGTTTTTGAAGTCCCGGTTCTAAGCCATAAAGCATGGTGCACTAAACTATCAAGTAGTCATCATACCGAGCTTGTCAAATGTTCATAACGTCTGCATCTGCTCCTGGAAGAGGTCTGTCACCTAGCAGTGCATCAAGGACATAATTCTTATGTGCAACAATGATGATAATCCTGAGATCATGGACCTAGTCCGCATCATTGCTACTATCATCTTTCAACATAGTTTTTCTCTAGGAACATATAAAAGATGGGGAGCTACATCACGAGCTATTGATCTACAACATAGTTATGCAAATACTATCAGGACTAAGTTCATGATAAATTAAAGTTCAATTAATCATAGTACTTAAGAACTCCCACTTAGATAGACATCCCTCTAGTCATCTAAATGATCACGTGATCCATATCAACTAAACCATGTCCGATCATCACGTGAGATGGAGTAGTTTTCAATGGTGAACATCACTATGTTGATCGTATCTACTATATGATTCATGTTTGACCTTTCGGTCTCTAGTGTTCCGAGGCCATATCTGCATATGCTAGGCTCGTCAAGTTTAACCCGGGTATTCTGCATGTACAAAACAGGCTTGCACCCGTTGTATGTGAACATAGAGCTTATCACACCCGATCATCACGTGGTGTCTCAGCATGAAGAACTGTCGTAATGGTGCATACATAGGGAGAACACTTATGCCTTGAAATTTAGTGAGAGATCGTCTTATAATGCTACTGATGAACTAAGCAAAAGAAGATGCATAAAGGATAAACATCACATGCAATCAAAATATGTGACATGATATGGCCATGATCATCTTGCGCCTTTGATCTCCATCTCCAAAGTACCGTCATGATCTCTATCATCAACGGCATGACACCATGATCTCCATCATCTTGATCTCTATCAACGTGTCGTAACATGGTCGTCTCGCCAACTATTGCTATCGCATAGCGATAAAGTAAACAATTATTTCGCACTTGCATCTTATGCAATAAAGAGACAACCATAAGGCTTCTGCCAGTTGCCGATAACTTCAACAAAACAATATCATTTCATACAACAATTTATATCTCATCACGTCTTGACCATATCACATCACAATATTCCCTGCAAAAACAAGTTAGACGTCCTCTACTTTGTTGTTGCAAGTTTTACGTGGCTCCTACGGGCTGAACAAGAACCGTTCTTACCTACGCATCAAGACCACAACGATTTTTCATAAACTATGTGTTGTTTTAACCTTCAACAAGGACCGGGCGTAGCCACACCCGATTCAACTAAAGTTGGAGAAACTAACACCCGCCAACCACCTGTGTGCGAAGCACGTCGGTAGAACGAGTTTCGCGTAAGCGTACACGTAATGTCGGTCCGGGACGCTTCATCCAACAGTACCGTCGAATCAAAGTATGACATGCTGGTAAGCAGTATGACTATTATCTCCCACAACTCACTTGTGTTCTACTCGTGCATATAACATCTACGCATAGACCTGGCTCAGATGCTACTGTTGGGTAACGCAGTAATTTCAAAAAAATCCTATGCACACGCAAGGTCATGTTGATGCATAGCGACGAGAGGGGAGAGTGTAGTCCACGTACCCTCGTAGAATGTAAGCGGAAGTGTTATGACAACGCGGTTGATGTAGTCGTACGTCTTCACGATCGACCGATCCTAGCACCGAAAGTACATCACATCCGTGATCTGCACATGTTTGGCTCGGTGACGTCCCACAAATTCACGATCCAGAAGAGTGTCAAGGGAGAGCTTCGTCAGCACGACGGCGTGATGACGGTGATGATGAAGCTACCGATGCAGGGCTTTGCCTAAGCACTGCAACGATATGACCGAGGTGGATTATGGTGGAGGGGGGCACTGCACACAGCTAAGAGATCAATGATTAACTTGTGTGTCTATGGGGTGCCCCTGGCCATGTATATAAAGGATGGAGGGAAGAGGAGGCCGGCCGTCATAGGGCGCGCCCAAAGTGTGGAGTCCTACTAGGACTCCCTAGTTCTAGTAGGATTCCACCTCCCACATGGAATAGGAAAAAGGGAAGGGAGAAGGAGAAGGAAGGAAGGGGGCGCCCCCTTTCCCTAGTCCAATTTGGACCAGTCCATGGGAAAGGGGCGCGGCCACCCTTGAGGCCTTTCTCTCCTTTCCCGTATGGCTCATTAAGGCCCAATACGAATTCCCGTAACTCTCCGGTACTCCGAAAAATACCCGAATCACTCGGAACCTTTCTGATGTCCGAATATAACCTTCCAATATATCGATCTTTAAGTCTCGACCATTTCGAGACTCCTCGTCATGTCCACGATCTCATCCGGGACTCCGAACAAACTTAGGTCATCAAATCACATATCTCATAATTCAAATCGTCACAGAACATTAAGCGTGCGGACCCTACGGGTTCGAGAACTATGTAGACATGACTGAGACTCATCTCCGGTCAATAACCAATAGCGGAACCTGGATGCTCATATTGGCTCCTACATATTCTACGAATATATTTATTGGTCAAACTGCATAACAAAATACGTTGTTCCCTTTGTCATCAGTACATTACTTGCCCGAGATTCGATCGTCAGTATCATCATACCTAGTTCAATCTCGTTACCGGCAAGTCTCTTTACTTGTTCCGTAATGCATCATCCCGCAACTAACTCATTAGTCACATTGCTTGCAAGGCTTATAGTGATGTGCATTACCGAGAGGGCCCAGAGATACCTCTCCGATACACGGAGTGACAAATCCTAATCTCGATCTATGCAAACTCAACAAACATCATCGGAGACACCTGTAGAGCATCTTTATAATCACCCAGTTACGTTGTGACGTTTGATAGCACACAAGGTGTTCCTCCGGTATTCGGGAGTTGCATAATCTCATAGTTTGAGGAACTTGTATAAGTCATGAAGAAAGGCAGTAGCAATGAAACTGTAATGATCATAATGCTAAGCTAACGAATGGGTCTTGTCCATCACATCATTCTCCCAATGATGTGATCCCGTTCATCAGATGACAACTCATGTCTATGTTAGGAAACATAACCATCTTTGATAAACGAACTAGTCAAGTAGAGCCATACTAGGGACACTTTGTTTTGTCTATGTATTCACACATGTACTAAGTTTCTGGTTAATATAATTCTAGCATGAATAGTAAACATTTATCATGAAATAAGGAAATAAATAATAACTTTATTATTGCCTCTAGGGCATATTTCCTTCAGATCCACCATTTTTCAGATGCCGTCGATGCGAACCACAATCTGCATCCGCTCCTGGACTACCTCTCAAGCTCCACGTTGGCGCTGGAGCTAACATTATCACAATGGCGGAGCCTGAGGACACAAGTCCATCACGAGGATGCCGTCGTCGTCTCGCCATACTTATTTGAACAGACTAATTTCCAAATTCATCCCCAACCATAGGGTTGACCACCTTATCGAGGAAGGCTCTGAATAATCTTTGTTCAACGACATCATCACCGCTGCCAAAGCCAAGTCGATGAACAACCTAAAAAAACTAAGCTAATTTGGCATAAAACCATCCACACGTGATCCGGCGACCCCCTCACCACCAATGACTGAGGTTGTCGGTAGAGGGGAGCCGTCGAAGGACAGCGGCGGAGGAATTAACTAGCGTCAGGGGCTAGCGAGATCGCCTATTCCTTCGAGAGGAAGAAAGAACAATATCCACTTTTTTCTACATGTTGTTTGTATCATTCTTCCTTAGTTTTTATGTATATTTTTCATGTACATGCCAACATAATTTTTATACAAGTTAAATAAACAATTTTGAAACAATGTTTTTTATGTCTACATTTTCATGTGAATCAAGAATATTGTTTATACATGTTTAACATTTTTAATACATAACTAGAATTTTTTAAACAAAAGGATTAATATTTCTTTCAAATAGATGTTGAAAGTGTTATTTATCGACTAGAGGGGGTGAATAGGCGATTTGTATGAATGTCTTCGAAACAGTCAATGTATTCAAAGACGCAGGTGAAAAACAATAACTAAAGAAGATATGACAGATGATAAATTACACTAAACATGCTAGCATGTCAACACAAATGAATTGAGAAGCGAAGAAAAACAACAAGCAAGGTAGTACAAAATAGTTTAAGTTGTTAGTGTGAAGACAAACAAATAATGAGTAAGGGTTTTCACACAATGTCTTCAAACAGAACGAGCAAGCGAAGGTTTCATGAAGCTAAAATGTAAGTAAGGAGTGAAGTGATAGAACCAGTTGCTCGAAGAAGACAATAGATTTGTTTGACTAGTTCCAACTGTTGTGATAGTTGTACGTCTGATTAGGAAGGCTAAGATTGAACTCATAAGACCGCATATTCACCTTATTGCCCTTGAGATAAGACCCGCAGATCTCGCCCAATCACTCTGGTAAGTCTCAAGGTAGACTTCCAAACTTTCACAAACTTCATTCACCGGCAATCCACAATGACTTTTGGTTGCACAGAACGCGACGCCTAACCGATTGAAAGATCATAGTCTTCAAGTGCAACAAGTCTTCAGTTCACTCAGAATAGAATGACTTCAGTGATGCTCAATCACTTTTGGGTTTTAGGTGTTTTGGGTTTATCCTCGCAAGGAATCTCTCTCAAAAGCTTTGGATGTGGGTTGCTCTCAAATAAAAAAGCCGTGTACTAACTCTGAGCAGCCACCAACTTATGGTGGACGGGTGGGCTATTTATAACTAGGGGCAACCCTACATGATATGTCCGAAATGATCCTGGGTCAGTGGACAAACGACACGTGTCCAACTTTCGGATTTCCAACACATGCGTCAGATTTACTTGGGCTTCAAGTAAAGTTGACTCAACCAACTCTGGAAGAGATTTTCTTTCATTGTCTTCGCTCAAAGACATAGAATTTTAGGTTGAGCATCACATGACTTTGTTTACCTCGACCCCACTTAACAGTATGGCGGTTCCTATGACTGAAGAAAGAAGAAAACGAAACTATCAAAAGACTATGTGTTCACGCTCCATCATCTTCAAGTGAAAGTCTTCGCGTACCATTATCTTCAACACGAATGTCTTTGCGAACCAGCATTATCTTCAATGACTTCATACATTTTTAGGGGACATCTTCGGTGGGTAAAACATGGACTTCTACCTGTGTTCTCCTATGAATCTCACAAACACATTAGTCCATTAACCAAGTTTATCGTCAATACTCTAAAACCAACAAAGGGTGGAACTAGATGCACTTATAGATGTTGATGTCTAATTTTCTATAAATATCGTACATTTTTCATATACATCTGAAATATTTATTTGATATATGTTTAAAATTTTAAAACAAAGGATTAAATTTTTATAATGTCACACACTTTTTTGGAAATGCATCGACATTTTGCAAATGTCACAATCATTTTTATGTTCGCTATCAACATCTTTATATACATTTGGAATATTTATTTTATATATGTTAACATTTTTCAAATATATGATTAATCTGTATTGTGTAATGTCAAATACTTTGTTTGAAATACCGAAACATTTTTAAAATTTCACGATTTATTTAATATGATGTCAACATTTGTTTTGAATTAAGCTAACAATTGTTTGGCATTGTGTTAACACCTTTTTCAGTTCTTTGTATTTTCTTTTATGTTTTAAAATATATATGTATTTACAATATTTTCAAAAATCATAATTAAGGAAAAGAAAAAGAAAAATGAACAAAGGAAAAAATAGGAGAAAAGACGAACTTATGTTGAACCTACCTGGGCCGGCATAGTAGCGACGCCCTGGGTTGCCCACCGCCCATGCAAGGATATGTGGGCCGTGACCCATGTCATCAAAAATTCGAAGGAAAAAATTGTAGCTCAAACCATCGGTCTGATTCAAAATCCATTTTCACATAAAAAAATTCATCGTGATGAAATCTTTGAAATTAGACCCCATGTTTATGTACTTCAGTGACTTTTTTGGGGGTCAAAAGTTACCACTTTGGTCTAGCTAAGTTATCACGCCTGTGGTAATAAGTTATCCTGATATTTACACAGAAATTATCAAAGCATACAAAATGGTTCCTCCAACCTTATCGCCACATGCACATACAACCATACACTAAAGGACAAAAAAGGATATTATCCTAGATTCTCCTATTTTAAAACCTGAAAAAGTTTTCTAATTCAAGCCGTCACTCCGAGCGAGAAATATTTTCACATAAAAAAATCCATCACGACAAGACCTTTGAAGCTGGATCTCATTTTGATATGTTCCGGTGGCCTTTTTTGGATAAAAAATACCATGTCTATGCTATGTAAGTTATCTTCTCTCTTGTGTGTATATTATTTTGTTATTTACACATGTGTAATCAGAGGTGTTTTTCAGTAACTTTTTTCCCGGTTAAAAATTACTACATCAAGGCTAAGTAAGTTAGCAGCTCCATTGTGCATACATTATCATGCTCTTTACACCTAAGTTACTCCAAGTGTTTTTCAACATTTTTTCTCCGAGTCAAAATGCTACCACACTTGGGCTAAGTCAATTATCAGCTCTATTGGAGTGGGGCATTTTTGGGGCTCAGCCTCCATGCAGGCTTGATTCATTCAAAATTCGCACTTTTCAGTTTCCAAAAAGTATGAGTAAAATTATACAAATAAACAAGTATGTTATGTGTATGCGTATTAAATTTCATGATAAAATACCTTAAAGTGTGATTTGTACAATAAGGACAAATTCATGGACGTTGAGGATGAATAGTGCATCTACTAAAAAGCCTTAGATTTGTTCTTTTTGTGTAGCACTCATATTAAGGTATTTCGTCCTGAAAATTTACACACTTATGCTTTATGTCTCTAAGTATATGTGTATTTTTTCAAACATTTTTGAAACATGCAAATATGAATTTTGATCAATTCAAATTCGGCCTCGATGGAGGCCGAGCTCCATTGAGCATCTCAGCTCTATTTGTGCATGTATTACCAAGCTATTGACACAGAAGTTATCGGGAGTACGTTTTTCAATAACAATTTTCAGCGGGTCAAGAAATTACCGCGGTATTTGTACGTAAGTTATCAACCCTGTGGTGCATATATTACCATCGTAATTGCACAAAAGTTACAGGAGATATGTTTTCAACAATCTCATTCCCTGGTCAAAGTTACCGTGGTGTTTGTACCTAAGTTATTAAGTGTGTGCTGCATATGTTATCATGTTATTTACACAAAAGCTAACGTATATGTTCTCATCAACTTTGTTTCTCTCTATCAAAAGTTAACACAGTGTTTGTACATAAGTTATCAAGTCTACGATGCATATATTGCTATGCTCTTTAAAAAAAGTTAGTGGGTATATTTTTAACAAGTTTTTTTCCTTAGATCAAGTTACCATGGTGTTTATAACTAAGTTATCAGGTCTATGACTCGTATGTTACCATGCTATTTACACAAAAGTTACCAGTGCTATGTTTTGAAGAACTTGTTTACCCAGGTCAAAAGTTACTGTGTTATTTGTATGTAAATTAATAGGTCTACGACGTGTATATTATCATGCTACTTACACAAAAATTAGCGAGGTATTTTTTCAACAAACATTTTCCCCGGTCAAGATAACGGCGGTGTCTGTATCTAAGTTATCAGGTTTGCAGTGCGTATATTGTCATGCTATTTACAAAAAAACTGGGGATATGTTTTCCACAACTTTTCCCAGGTCAAAAGTTACCATGGTATTTATATGTAGGTTATCTGGTCTATGGTGCGTATATTAGCATGTTATTTATATAGAAGTTATCTCGGTATATTTCAACAAGTTTTGCCGTCTAGGTCAAAGTTACCATGGTGTTTGCATTTAAGTTATCAGGTTGTGGTGCGTAAATTGCCGTGATATTTATACAGAAGTACCGGCGTATGATTTAGCAACTTTTCTTGGTCAAAGATCATGTAAATACTACTAGTAAATTTAAGCTCGCCCATAATATATCTAAGTTCCAACGAAAAGTCTAGTAAAACCCCCTCGCCCCCTAACTCTCCGACTGATCCCTGTGTTATTGAACTTGGTCCTCGATGTTGAGGTTCTGAGTTAGACACTTACATCTATCAATTTTTTAGGGAAAATTTAGATGAAGAGAACGGTAGTAGCAGAGCGATATGATCTGGAAAGATAACAACAACGGAAAAAATGTGAGACAAAAAATGGATAAAAAATACAGAAAGAGTAAATGGGGGGCAGCGCTGATGAGGAAAACACTAAGAAGAAATCCAAGGAAAATAATTCTTACACTAATACAAATGGTTTGAATGGTAAAAAAAGGTCAAATGGCTTAGTTTTGCATTTGGTTTGGAACAATTGCAGCATGTGGAGCCTAAGACCATAGTTTGAATCTCAACATGGGAACACCCTTTTCCTCCCACCCGCAAGAACTTGAATTCGATTGTTACCATTTTTTTCTTGAGAAAAAATCGAGTGTTACCCGCTCCTAAAAAAAGACCATTAATGTAATGAATATAAACTACCCCTCAATCATAACACAAAGTAAGGCCGGCCCAGATGGCCACAGAGGGTGGCACACTACACTAGCGACACGACTGTGTTCCAAGTTTGATTCCCGTCGCTGCTTCTATTGCAGAAAAAGATGACATACGAAGCTTTCGAATCTGTCACAGATTTGTTGTTGTTCCAAAATTAACTTTTTCGATTCTAAAATGTTAAAGAATTTGAACCATGTTCATTAATTTAACAAAAAAATCACAAAATTAAAAAAAGTCCAAGATTCTTAAGAATATTCATGAATATAAAAAAGTCCACAAATTTGAAAAAACGTTCACTAATTTTAAAAATGTTCAAGAGTATGATTTTTTTAAGAATTTATAAAATGATCATGAATTAAAATATAGGAAAAGAATGGGGCAAGAAATGGAGAAAAAAAAGGAAAAAGAACAAAGAAATGAAAAAAAGGAATTGAACATAACACAAAAGGCAAAGTAAAATTCTAGAAACCCGACTAGGAAAACACAGAGAAACAAAAACCCCACCCAAGGAGCGTTCTTGACGAGGCCACACCCCCGAGGACATAGGTGGCTCAAGAGCCAGGGGGTGGTGTAACATCCCCAGCATCACACTACAATAATCTCCCCTTAATGAAGGTCATGTCATCAGAATATCATGCCAAAATGCCACTTGTCCAAACTCTGCATCAAATTCAAATTGCATGTCAAATATTTGCTTCTTCTTTCATCCAAATAAAATAGTTCATCCTATTGCAAATAATCCCTAGATATTTGTCATGTTGAAGCCAACATTTTTGGAATTCCCAAATTTCCCCTGGGAATTTATTATCTAGTCCAGCAGTATATAAGATGTCCTTTTCATTTTCTAAAAATGCTTGGACAACTGCTGAAGGCCCCAAACTTTTTGTGGCAGTGCACTTTAATTCATTGAAATTGTTTTGGCCATTGGCATATTTTTGCAAAGTCATTATTGGCTAAAAAGAACAAGAAAAAGCTGCTGGAAAAAAAGAGAAAAAGAAAAAGAAAAGAAATGGGAGAGGAAAGAGCAACCCCCTCCCTGGACCGAACCCACCTGGGCGGACCCACCTAACCCATCGAACCAGCCTAGCCACCCCCCACGCTCCCCAGGCCCCGCGCCTCCCCTCCGGCTCCTCGAGTCCTTCCCCACCTACCTCCACCCACTCCCAGAATCCCCTCACCCTCTCCGCATGTGCGTTGCCTGTCCCTCTCATTCTCCATCCACCTCCGAGCGCCATCGCCGCCACCCTCCGTCATTGTCGCGGCCACCGGCGGCCCCGCGCCCGCTAACCCTGTCGGTGAGCTCCGCCGGGGTCGACTCCGTCGTCTGGTGCCCTCAGGTGGAGCTGGGAAGCACCGCTAACGTCACACGACCTCGCCCCCTTCCGCCTCTGTCGCCGGAGAGATCCCTTGATTCCGGCTACCTCTGCAGCTACTAACCCGTCAACGACCTGTCTTGCGCCGCACGGTGAGCTCCCCTGCTTCCTCTCCTTCTCCTTTTGCTCGCACACGCCACCCAGCCGAGCTCCTGCTGTTGCCGTGCTTTAGTCGCCGCCGTAGCTTTCCTCGTGGTCATGGCCGTCCGACCACACAGTTGTGCTCGCGGCACCCCAATGGTGCGGCCGATGCTTTAGATCGCTCGCATGCGCACTAGGTCTTCGATTCCGCTGAGCCACCGTAGGTCACCGCCGCCGGCGATGTTGCAGATCCCTGCTCTGGCCATCTCCGGTCGGTCCAGAGGCACCACTCGATGCGCGGCAGCCTCAGCTTTCGAGCGCAAGTAGAACCACATGTTTTGGTGCACGAGGACGAAAACCTGAGCTGCTCCTGTGTTCGGCCGCCGCGTTTTGGCTCGCCGGAGCCATCTCCGGCGCGTCTCCGGTCGACGCCGACGTGGCACAGTAGGCCCCGCCCCTAGGTCGCTGACCAGTGGGCCCGGGTGGCCCAGTTGACTGGGTTGACCTAGTCAACTGCTGACTGGGCTGCCCAATGAGGCTAACATGTGGGCCCCACTTGTTTAAACTGTTTTATACATAAATAAATCTGTTAGTTAGTTTTAATTGTTAGTTAGTCGCTGACACCAGGGGCCCACCCCTCTAATTACCCTGTTAAATTAGTTTAATCCACTGTTAACTTAACAAAGGCTGACATGTGGGTCCGAGTGGCCCCACTAGTCAGGTTTAACCTGGTCAGCCGCTCTTTTGATTGCTGACGTCATCAACATGTCATGCTGACATCATATTCCATTTCTGTTAATTTGCTTAATTCTAGAAAATATTTAAATCTTTAGAAAATCATAGAAATTAATCCATAACTCGGATGAAAATGTTTTCTACATGAAAGATGCTCAGAAAAATCCAACGAATCCAAATACGCAGTCCTTTCATCTGTCGCATGCCCCTAACATGCTGAACATGGAACCATTCCCCCTCTTCCACCTTTTCGGAATTCGTCTAACGCAGGGGATTCATCCTCGGATGTTTATCCCCCCCGTCTGCAACGTGTAGTACTACGTTAGGACAACCCTAGCTCTGCCTATCGTCATGTAATGCTTAATGATGCATCTGTTTGCTCTGTGTTTACTGCTTCTTCCCCCCTCTTCTCTCCGGTAGACCCCGAGACCGATGTCGCCCATGTGATCAACTACGTCTCTGACGAGCCTTCTTCCTTTGCAACAGAGCTTCCAGGCAAGCAAACCCTCCTTGAGCATTCCGATATCGCCCATTTCTATCCCTCTCATGCTTGCATTAGAACTGCTACTGCTTTCTGTATGATCCTACTCTGATGCATAGCTTGGTTTTGTTACCTCCTTTCATACCTTACCTGCTTATCCTAAACTACTTAGTATAGGTTGGTTAGAGATCCATCAGTGACCCCACCTTGTCCCAGATGCCTCGCTTTATGTTCGATGACTCGATCAACGTGATCGACGTCCAGGCCCCGACACCGCACATGACCCTCCCCTAGTTGTACGACTCTGCAGAGTTACCATCGAGTGCCGAGGGTGGAACCTATTACATCACTCCTGATGAGATCTCTGTAGTGTGTATCTATACGGTCAAGGTTATCGAGGGTGATTTCCTCCTTAACCACTTCCGTTACGGCTTTGTCATGCAACCCCTCAAGTGTGAACCTCAAGGGTGGATCCTCTTACGTTCACCTTGATAATAACATCGAGTGGAATTCACCGGGGGTGAGTCCTCGGGTTTTCCCCCTTGGTGTTAGACACACAGTTACTATGGTTACTGTGACTTTACACTGATCCATGTTACTAAAGACGGGTCGGCCCTGAGGGGTACCCGCGCGAGCTTAATAGCGAGTGATGTGGAGTCGGGTTGACCTGGAAGGTCCCTGCGAGATACTTACAAGGCGTGGTTGGGCATTCTTAGCCCTTGCCACAAGTACTCGAGACGGGGCGACGGGGTCACATCTTTCGTGAGTCTCTGCTCGTGACCGCACTGCCAACACACTAACGGTTTGGACATTTGATCCGAGGGTCAACTGGCCTAATAGAACTAACCATCACATGGGCATTGTATGGGCGTTCTACATCGTATGTGATGACCCACAAGTATAGGGGATCTATCGTAGTCCTTTCGATAAGTAAGAGTGTCGAACCCAACGAGGAGCAGATGGAAATGATAAGCGGTTTCCAGCAAGGTATTCTCTGCAAGTATTGAAATAAGTGGTAACAGATAGTTTCATGATAGGATAATTTGTAACGAGCAACAAGTAAAAAAAGTAAATAAAGTGCAGCAAGGTGGCCCAACCCTTTTTGTAGCAAAGGACAAGCCTGGACAAACTCTTATATAGAGAAAAGCGCTCCCGAGGACACATGGGAATTTCGTCAAGCTAGTTTTCATCACGTTCATATGATTCACGTTTGGTACTTTGATAATTTGGTATGTGGGTGGACCGGTGCTTGGGTACTGTCCTGACTTGGACAAGCATCCCACTTATGATTAACCTCTATTGCAAGCATCCGAACTACAACAAAAATATTAAGGTAAACCTAACCATAACATGAAACATATGGATCCAAATCAGCCCCTTATGAAGCAACACATAAACTAGGGTTTAAGCTTCTGTCACTCTAGCAACCCATCATCTACTTATTACTTCCCAATGCCTTCCTCTAGGCCCAAATAATGGTGAAGTGTTATGTAGTCGACGTTCACATAACACCACTAGAGGAGAGACACCATACATGTCATCAAAATATCGAACGAATACCAAATTCACATGACTACTAATAGCAAGACTTCTCCCATGTCCTCAGGAACAAACGTAACTACTCACAAAGCATAATCATGTTCATAATTAGAGGGGTATTAATATGCATATCGGATCTGAACATATGATCTTCCACCAAATAAACTAACTAGCATCAACTACAAGGAGTAATTAACACTACTAGCAACCTACTAGTACCGATCCCGGACTTGGAGACAAGAATTGGATACAAGAGATGAATTAGGGTTTTGAGAGGAGATGGTGCTGGTGAAGATGTTGATGGAGATTTCCCTCTCTCGATGAGAGGAGCGTTGGTGATGATGATGGCGATGATTTCCCCCTCCCGGAGGGAAGTTTCCCCGACAGAACAGCTCCGCCAGAGCCCTAGATTGGTTCCACCAAGGTTCCGCCTCATGGCGGCGGAGTTTTGTCCGAGGAGATGGCTTATGATTTTTTCCTCATCGAAAGACTTCATATAGCAGAAGATGGCCATCGGAGGGCCACCAGGGGGCCCACGAGGTAGGGGGGCGCGCCCCCACCCTCGTGGGCAGGGTGTGGCCCCCTGGTGAACTTCTTGCGCTTAGTATTTTATATATATTCTGAGAATGTCTTCCGTGAAGTTTCAGGACTTTTGGAGCTGTGCAGAATAGGTCTCTAATATTTTCTCCTTTTCCATCCCAGAATCCCAGCTGCCGGCATTCTCCCTCTTTATGTAAACCTTGTAAAATAAGAGAGAATAGGCATAAGTATTATGAAATAATGTGTAATAACAGCCCATAATGCAATAAATATCAATATAAAAGCATGATGCAAAATGGACGTATCAACTCCCCCAAGCTTAGACCTCACTTGTCCTCAAGCGAAAGCCATAATCGAAAAATATGTCCACATGTTTAGAGATAGAGGTGTCGATAAAAGTAAAATACGGACATGAGGGCATCATGACCATTCTTAGAACAGCAACTTACATAATTCTTGTCATATGATTTCTTATGCTAGAGTAATAATTCAATCACAATTTCAAGTATGAATCATAAACTTCATTGAAAACTAACAAACTGTAATCTCAGTCATTGGAGCAATTGCAATTTATCATAACATAGGAGAGAGTCAATATAAGAGCTTTTCAGCAAGTCCACACAGTATCATATAGTCTTTCACAATTGCTAACACTCACGTAATACTTATGGGTATGTAGTTTTAATCGGACACAGAGAAAGATAGGGGCTTATAGTTTTGCCTCCCAACGTTTTACCTCAAGGGTAATGTCAAAAATAATAGTTCATGAAAACTCACATCCAATTAGCCGTATATACTAGGATCTTTCCAACATACTGTGCTTGCCAAAGGATAAAATGTAAAAAGGAAGGGTGAAGATCACCATGACTCTTATGCAAGGTAGGAGATAAAAGTAAAAGATCGGCCCTTCGCAGAGGGAAGTAGAGGTTGTGATGCGCTTTTATGGTTGGATGCACAAAATCTTAATGCGAAAGAACGCCACTTTATATTGCCACTCGTGACATGCCGAGTTTGGAATAGCGCATTGGAAGGGATAACCAAGTTTGGAATAGCCGAGCTCTGCAGTTCTCCAATTGTGAATCTAGCTCAGAAGCGGGAGGTGACTTCTTGATCCTCTTCCATGGCATCTATCCTCTTCAAATCAGCCTCCATCTCTTCCTCCGTTGCTTGCCCAAAGAGGTCAACATTGTTGTTTGTAATTGATCTTGGTGCCGGATGAGACACCCGGCTCTCCCCGACTGACTCTTGCGAAGACATCTTGCTCTAATCTGCAGCAGCAACAGCCCGAAACACAAACAGTGGATAATTGCGTGATACGGGAGTCAAAAGCCCGGGGAGATTATATAATGAATTTTTACCGACCGAAATATGTATTGTGCAAGAAACCGGAGTCTGGAGAGCGCACGAGGTGCCCACAAGGTAGGGGGGCGTCCCCAGTAGGGTAGGGCGCGCCCTCCACCCTCGTGGAGGCATCGTGTCCTTCTCGGACTGCTTCTTATTTTTCTATTTTTCTAAATATTCCAAAATGGAGAAATATTGCCATAAAAACTGTCTTGGAGTCGGTTTACTTACCGTACCACATACCTATTCCTTTTCGGAGTCTGAAATGTTCCGGAAAGTGTCCCTTACTTATTCCTCCAGGGTTACGGTTTCAATAACATTGGTTTCAACATTTATAGGATTACCTGAGATATAATGTTTAATTCTTTGACCATTCACCACCTTCAGATTTGTGCCTTCGAAATTGTTGATTTTTATGGCACCGGAACGATAGACCTCCTCGATAACGTAAGGACCTTCCCATTTAGAGAGAAGTTTTCCTGCAAAAAATCTTAAACGAGAATTGTATAGCAATACATAATCACCTACATTAAACTCACGCTTTTGTATTCTTTTGTCATGCCATCTTTTAACTTTTTCTTTAAACAACTTGGCATTTTCGTAGGCTTGGGTTCTCCATTCATCGAGTGAGCTAATATCAAATAACCTCTTCTCACCGGCAAGTTTAAAATCATAATTGAGCTCTTTAATAGCCCAATATGCCTTGTGTTCTAGTTTGAGAGGTAAGTGACATGCTTTTCCATAAACCATTTTATACGGAGACATACCCATAGGATTTTTATATGCAGTTCTATAGGCCCATAATGCATCATCAAGTTTCTTGGACCAATTCTTTCTAGACCTATTGACAGTCTTTTGCAAAATTAATTTGAGCTCTCTATTACTCAATTCTACTTGACCACTAGACTCAGGGTGATAAGGAGATGCAATTCTATGATTAACATCATACTTAGCAAGCATTTTACGAAAAGCACCATGAATAAAATGTGAACCACCATCAGTCATTAAATATCTAGGGACTCCAAATCTTGGAAAAATAACTTCTTTAAGCATTTTAATAGAAGTGTTATGATCAACACTACTAGTTGGAATATCTTCTACCGACTTAGTAACATAATCAACAGCAACTAAAATATGTGTATATCCATTAGAGGTAGGAAAAGGTCCCATATAGTCAAAGCCCCAAACATCAAATGGTTCAATACTGAGTGAATAGTTCATAGGCATTTCTTGACGTCTACTAATATTGCCAATGACAATCATCACAAGATAAGACAAACTTACAGGCATCTTTGAAGAGAGTAGGCCAATAAAAACCAGATTGCAATACCTTATGTGCAGTTTTATCTCCAGCATGGTGTCCTCCATAAGCTTCGGAGTGACACTTGCGTAGGATCTATTCCTGTTCATGCTCAGGTACACAACATCTAATAACACCATCAACTCCTTTATAAAGATGTGGGTCATCCCAAAAGTAATGCCTCAAATCATAGAAGAACTTTTTCTTTTGCTAGTATGTGAAACTAGGTGGTATGAATTTGGCAACAATGTAATTAGCATAATCGGCATACCATGGAGCAGTATGAGAAGCATTTATGACATTTAATTGCTCATCAGGAAAGCTATCATCAATAGGTAGTGGGTCATCAAGCACATTTTCTAACCTAGACAAGTTGTCTGCAACGGGGTTCTCAGCTCCCTTTCTATCAACAATATGTAAAAAAATTCTTGTAGCAAGAGAACCCATCTAATAAGCCTAGGTTTAGCATCTTTCTTTTCCATAAGATATTTAATAGCAGCATGATCAGTGTGAATAGTTACTTTAGAATCAACAATATAAGGTCTGAACTTATCACAAGCAAATACAACTGCTAAGAATTCTTTTTCAGTAGTAGCATAATTTATTTGAGCATTGTCTAGGGTTTTACTAGCATATTGAATAAAATTTAATTTCTTATCAACTCTTTTCCCTAGAACAGCACCTACAGCATAATCACTAGCATCACACATAATTTCAAAGGGTAAATTCCAATCAGGTGGCTGAACAATAGGTGCAGAGGTCCATGCTTTCTTAAGTATTTCAAATGCTTCTACACAATCATCATCAAAGACAAATGGTATATCTTTTTGTAATAAATTAGTCAGAGGCCGAGAAATCTTTGAGAAGTCCTTAATGAACCTCCTATAAAATCTGGCGTGACCAAGGAAACTTCTTATACATTTGATGTCCTTGGGGCATGGCATCTTTTCAATAGCATCAACCTTGGCTTTATCAACTTCAATACCTCTTTCAAAAACTTTATGCCCCAACACAATACCTTCATTAACCATAAAGTGGCACTTTTCCCAATTCAAGACAAGATTAGTTTCTTCACATCTCTACAAAACTCGATCAAGGTTGCTCAAGCAATCATCAAAAGAAGATCCATAGACGGAGAAATTGTCCATGAAAACCTCACAAATCTTTTCACAAAAGTCAGAGAATATAGCCATCATGCATCTTTGAAAGGTAACAGGTGCATTACATAAACCAAAAGGCATACGTCTATAAGCAAAAGTACCAAAAGGGCAAGTAAAAGTAGTCTTTGATTGATCCTTGGCTGACACAGGTATTTGAGAGAAACTAGAATAACCATCTAGAAAGCAAAAATGTGTATGTTTGGATAATCTTTCTAGCATTTGATCGATAAAAGGTAAGGGGTAATGATCCTTTTTAGTGGCCTTATTTAATTTGCGGAAATCAATTACCATCCTATAACCTATAATAATTCTTTGAGGAATCAATTCATCTTTATCATTAGGAACGACAGTAATACCTCCCTTCTTAGGGACACAATGGACAAGACTTACCCACTGACTATCAGCAACAGGATAGATTATACCTGCCTCAAGGAGCTTTAGTAGTTCCTTTCTTACCACTTTTTTCATTTTAGGATTCAGCCGCCGTTGATGATCACGAACTGGTTTAGCATCTTCTTCCAAATTTATTTTATGTTGACATAGAGTGGGGCTAATGCCTTTAAGATCATCAAGAGTATACCCAATAGCAGCACGGTGCTTCTTCAGAGTTTTCAATAATCTCTCTTCCTCATGCTCTGAAAGGTTAGCACTAATAATAACAGGATATATCTTTTTCTCATCAAGATAAGCATACTTAGGAGTATAAGGCAACGGTTTAAGCTCAAACACGGGATCACCTTTGGGTGGAGGAGGATCCCCTAGGATTTCAACAGGAAAATTGTGTTTCAGAATAGGTTCCTGATTACAGAATACTTCATCTATTTCCCTTCTTTCATTCATAAACATATCATTTTCATGATCTAGCAAATATTGTTCTAAAGGATCACTAGGAAGTACAGCAATAGAAGCAAGACCAATAATTTCATCCTTACCAGGTAATTCTTCTTCACGGTGTTGTCTAATAAATTTAGTGAAATTAAATTCATGAGACATACCATCTAAACCAATAGTAACAACATCCTTTTTGCAATCTATCTTAGCATTAACAGTGTTTAAGAAGGGTCTACCAAATATAATGGGACAAAAGCTATCTTGTGGGGAACCAAGAACAAGAAAATCAGCAGGATATTTAGTTTTCCCACACAAGACTTCAACATCTCTAACAATTCCCATTGGTGAAATAGTATCTCTATTGGCAAGTTTAATTGTGACATCAATATCTTCTAACTGAACAGGTGCAATATCATGCATAATTTTTCTATATAGGTCCACAGGTATTGCACTAGCACTGGCACCCATATCACATAAGCCATGATAACAATGATCTCCTATTTTAATAGAAATGACAGGCATGCCTACCACAGGTCTAGGTTTATCTTTAGCACAAGGTTTAGCAATTCTAGCAGTTTCATCACAGAAATAAATAACATGCCCATCAATATTATCAGCCAAAAGATCTTTAACAATAGCAATATTAGGTTCAACTTTAACTTGCTCAGGAGGTGTATATGTTCTAATATTTCTTTTACGAACCACAGTCAAAGCTTTAGCATGATCCTTTATCCTAATAGGGAAAGGTGGTTTATCAACATAAGAAGTAGGAACAATAGGATCATTATAAGTGATAATCTTTTCTTCAACTTTAATAGGTGTAGCTACTTTTACCTCTATGGGAGGATGATATTTAAACCACTTCTCCTTAGGGAGATCAACGTAAGTAGCAAAAGACTCACAGAAAGAAGCTACTATCTCAGAGTCAAGTCCATATTTAGTGCTAAATTTACGAAAAACATCGGTATTCATAAAAGATTTAACATAATCAAACTTAGGTGTCATACCTGACTCCTTACCTTCGTCGAGGTCCCAATCTTCAGAGTTGCATTTAATTCTTTCCAATAAATCCCATTTGAATTCAATAGTCTTCGTCATGAAAGAGCCAGCACAAGAAGTATCGAGCATGGTGCGATTGTTATCAGAAAGCCGAGCATATACATTTTGAATAATCATTTCTCTTGAGAGCTCATGATTGGGGCATGAATATAACATTGATTTAAGCCTCCCCAAGCTTGAGCGATGCTTTCTCCTTCACGGGGCCAAAAATTATATATATAATTGCGATCACGATGAACAAGATGCATAAGATAAAGCTTCTGATGAAATTCCTATTTCAATTGTTTGTAGTTCCATGACCCCGTATCATCACATAGCCTATACCATGTCAATGCATCTTCCTTCAAAGATAAAGGGAAGACCTTCTTCTTCACAACATCTCCGGGTACACCTGCAAGCTTAAATAATCCACAAACTTCATCCACATATATTAGGTGCTCATCAGGATGTGTTGTTCCGTCTCCTGCAAAAGGATTAGCTAGCAGTTTTTCTATCATACCCGAAGGAATTTCAAAGCAGACATTTTCATTTTTAGTAGGTTCAGTAGGTTGAGGAGCAACACTTTGCTCTACTGGTCGGGGTGAAGATACCCCGAACAAGCCCCTCAGAGGATTACTTTCCATAGTAACAAGTGACAGTAAATTTCAGCACACTATATAAATTTTCCTTACCAAATTCCACCTACCAAAGGCGCTTCACTCCCCGACAACGGCGTCAGAAAAGAGTCTGGATGACCCACAAGTATAGGGGATCTATCGTAGTCCTTTCGATAAGTAAGAGTGTCAAACCCAATGAGGAGAAGAAGGAAATGATAAGCGGTTTCCAGCAAGGTATTCTCCGCAAGTACTGAAATAAGTGGTAACCGATAGTTTTGTGATAGGATAATTTATAACGAGCAACAAGTAAAAAAAGTGCAGCAAGGTGGCCCAATCCTTTTTGTAGCAAAGGACAAGCCTGTACAAACTCTTATATAAAGAAAAGCGCTCCTGAGGACATATGGGAATTTCGTCAAGCTAGTTTTCATCATGTTCATATGATTCGCGTTCGGTACTTTGATAATTTGGTATTTGGGTGGACCGGTGCTTGGGTACTGTCCTTACTTGCACAAGCATCCCACTTATGATTAACCTCTATTGTAAGCATCCGCAACAACAACAAAAGTATTAAGGTAAACCTAACCATAGCATGAAACATATGGATCCAAATCAGCCACTTATGAAGGAACGCATAAACTAGGGTTTAAGCTTCTGTCACTCTAGCAACCCATCATCTACTTATTACTTCCCAATGCCTTACTCTAGGCCCAAATAATGGTGAAGTGTTATGTAGTCGACGTTCACATAACACCACTAGAGGAGAGACAACATACATCTCATCAAAATAGCAAACAAATACCAAATTCACATGACTACTAATAGCAAGACTTCTCCCATGTCCTCAGGAACAAACGTAAATACTCACAAAGCATAATCATGTTCATAATCAGAGGGGTCTTAATATGCATATAGGATCTGAACATATGATCTTCCACCAAATAAACCAACTAGCATCAACTACAAGGAGTAATTAACACTACTGGCAACCTACTAGTACCAATCCCGGACTTGGAGACAAGAATTGGATACAAGAGATGAACTAGGGTTTTGAGAGGAGATGGTGCTGGTGAAGATGTTGATGGAGATTTCCCTCTCCCGATGAGAGGAGCGTTGGTGATGACGATGGCGATGATTTCCCCCTCCCGGAGGGAAGTTTCCCCGGCAGAACAGCTCCGCCAGAGCCCTAGATTGGTTCCGCCTCGTGGCAGCGGAGTTTCGTCCGAGGAGATGGCTTATGATTTTTTCCTCATCGAAAGACTTCATAGAGCATAAGATGGCCATCGGAGGGCCACCAGGGGGCCCACGAGGTAGGGGGGCGCACCCAGGGGGGTAGGGCGCGCCCCCACCCTCGTTGGCAGGGTGTGGCCCCCTTGGTGAACTTCTTGCGCTCAGTATTTTTTATATATTTTGAAAACGTCTTCCGTGAAGTTTCAGGACTTTTGGAGCTGTGCAGAATAGGTCTCTAGTATTTGCTCCTTTTCCAGCCCAGAATCCCAGCTGTCGGCATTCTCCCTCTTTATGTAAACCTTGTAAAATAAGAGAGAATATGCATAAGTATTGTGACATAATGTGTAATAACAGCCCATAATGCAATAAATATCAATATAAAAGCATGATGCAAAATGGACGTATCAGTATGCATCAGCCGAAGCTTAATAGACGTCATGTGATTGAGCCGCACGCGCCGGGTTGGACTGGTAAGCTCCTGCCTTTTTAAGGAGGTAGCTAGGTCTGCTCACCGGCCGCCCACGCAACGTGCATGAGTTCCCGAGGCGATGGCCCAACACCCCTGGGGGCATAGGGTTAGTCCAGCGTGCTTGACCTCTCTATTAAGCCTATGTCGGGTTGTGGCGTATTGTTTGGCCGAGGCCGGGCATAACCCAGGAAAGTGTGTCAGGGCGGAGTTAATCGAGCATGCTGGGTAAGTTGGTGCACCCCTGCAGGGAAGAAAACATCTATCGATAGCCTGTCCTACGGTAATGAACACTTGGAGTTGTATCCCGATTGATACAACTAGAACTAGATACTTGTGATGAGAATTGGATTGTGATGACAATTGGATAGTATGGCTCTGGGATATTGCTTTCTCGCAGGGAGCCGAGAAAGGATCTCTGGCCGAGGTTGATAACACCACACCCTCATCTTTTCCCTGCTAAAATTGTATGACTTATTTTCTAAGTTGTTTCTGATGGATCCTTGGTGTATCCAAAGTCTGACCTTTTCTTGGAACCATGTCAATGCTATCTTGAAGCATGTCTATGGTAATCGATCTCCAATAAGAACATTTGAAGCACGATGCTAGATTTTCTTTATCAATTATCCAAACACCGTTGTATGGGTAATGTCATGAAATTTCTTTCCCCTTACCTAAATGGTTTTATAATTCTATCCTATCATGGATATCATGCTCTGCTTGTCCTTGGCAAGGATGTACCCCTAAAATATGTGTTTAAAACACATTTTCCTTTCCATTGTTCTGTTTAATCTGACACTTACATTTTCCTTTCCATTGGTTTGTTTAAACCTTATTTTGATCTATATTATATAAGCAGTAGTATTCCCTGCTTATGTAAACACCTCGTTGTATCACTATGTTAGTAATACCCTGTTACTATTGTTGATGGCATTCCGGTAGCCATCAATGGACGAGAACTTTTCCTAATTTCCCGCCTCTTCAATGAGTAGGAAAATGGTTCTCTTCGTCCCTCGCCCTTGGTACCGACATTGTTGCCGACATAGCTGACAGGATACCCTCCGACATGCCTTGCTATCATGACCGTGCGAGATGTCATCGCTCCTTCTATTTTAACCCACATGGTGGGCCCATAACCCACAGTTCCACAGGATCGGCACCTGACTCTCCTATATATCCTTTATGCCGAAGTATCTTATGCTCTTGGCTTTGTGTGTTATCGCGAGCCACCCTCCGAGGATGACCTATTCCCGATACTCTGAACCCTTCTCACACTCTGTTCAGGTATCGATCGTTTGTCCATTCGCTTGAAACTTCTTATTGTACCTTCATATTTTTCTCTCGACGTTTTCTTAAATTTCAACTCGAGAGATACTTCTGTCACATTCCCTGAATTGTTCACCAGATAATTAACCCTACAAGGGTCAGTTCTCCCGAAGTTACTCTTTACTTCCGCACTTAAATCTTGGGACGAGATTTCTTGTAGTGGAGGAGATTTGTAACATCCCCAGCATCACACTACAGTAATCTCCCCCTGATGAAGGTCATGTCATCAGAATATCATGCCAAAATGCCACTTGTCCAAAATCTGCTTCAAATTCAAATTCAAATTGCATGTCAAATATTTGCTTCTTCTTTCATGCAAATAAAATAGTTCATCCTATGGCAAATAATCCCTAGATATTTGTCATGTTGAAGCCAACATTTTTGGAATTCCCAAATTGCCCCTGTGAATTTATTATCTGGTCCAGCAGTATATAAGATGTCCTTTTCATTTTCTAAAAATGCTTGGACAACTCCTGAAGGCCCCAAACTTTTTGTGGCAGTGCACTTTAATTCAATGGAATTGTTTTGGCCATTGGCATATTTTTGCAAAGTCATTATTGGCTAAAAAGAAAAAGCAAAAGCTGCTGGAAAAAAAAGAAAAAGAAAAAGAAAAGAAACGGGAGAGGAAAGAGCAACCCCCTCCCTGGACCGAACCCACCTGGGCGGGCCCACCTAACCCACCGAACCAGCTCAGCCCCCCCCCCCCCACGCTCCCCCGGTCGACTTCCTGTTCGAGCGACCGCGGGAGCGGTCTCCGCCGGACCACCTCTCCGGCTCCGGCGAGGGGATAAGACCCCGGGCCTCCTCTCCTGCTCCTTGAGTCCTTCCCTACCTACCTCCACCCACTCCCAGAATCCCCCCACCCTCTCCGCATGCATGTTGCCTCTCCCCCTCGTTCTCCATCCACCTCCGAGCGCCATCGCTGCCGCCCTTCGTCGTTGTCGCGGCCACTGGCGGCCCCGCGCCCGCTGACCCTGTCGGTGAGCTCCGTCGGGGTCGACTCCGTCATCTGGTGCCCTCAGGTGGAGCTGGGAAGCACCGCTAACGTCGCACGACCTCGCCCCCTTCCTCCTTTGTCGCCGGCGAGATCCCTCGATTCTGGCTACCCCTGCAGCTACTAACCCGTCAATGGCCTGTCTTGCGCCGCATGGTGAGCTCCCCTGCTTCCCCTCCTTCTCCTTTTGCTCACACGAGCTGCCCAGCCGAGCTCCTACTGTTGTCGTGCTTCGGTCGCCGCAGATGAGCTCGCCGCTGTAGCTTTCCTCTTGGTCATGGCCGTCCGAGCACACCGTTGTGCTCGGGGCACCCCAATGGTGTGGCTGATGCTTTAGGTCGCTCGCACGCGCGCTAGGTCTTCGATTCCGCCGAGCCATCGTAGGTCACCGCCGCTGGCAACATTGCAACTCCCTGCCCCGGCCATATCCGGACAGTCCAGAGGCACCACTCGATACGCGGCAGGCTCAGCTTTTGAACGCAAGTAGAACCACGTGTTTTGGTGCACCAGGGCGAAAATCCGAGCTGCTCCAGCGTTCGGCCGCCGCGTTTTGGCTCACCGGAGCCATCTCCGGCATGTCTCCGGCCGACGCCGACGTGGCACAGTGGGCCCCGCCCCTAGGTCGCTGACCAGTGGGCCCGGGTGGCCCAGTTGACTGGGTTGACCCAGTTGACTAGGTTGACCCAGTTGACTGGGTTGACCCAGTCAACTGCTGACTGGGCTGCCCAATGAGGCTGACATGTGGGCCCCACTTGTTTAAAACATTTTATACATAAATAAATCTGTTAATTAGTTTTAATTGTTAGTTAGTCACTGACACCAGGGGCCCACCCCTCTAATTAGCATGTTAAATTAGTTTAATCCAATGTTAAGCTAACAGAGGCTGACATGTGGGTCCGAGTGGCCCCACTGGTCAGGTTTGACCTGGTCAGCCGCTCTTTTGACAGCTGACATCATCAACATGTCATGCTAACATCATATTCCATTTTTGTTAATTTAATTAATTCTAGAAAATGTTTAAATCTTTAGAAAATCATAGAAATTAATCCGTAACTTGGATGGAAATGTTTTCTACATGAAAGTTGCTCGGAAAAATCCAATGAATCGAAATACGCGGTCCTTTCATCTGTCACATGCCACTAGCATGCTGAACATGCAACTGTTCCCCCTCTTCCACCTGTTCCGAATTCGTCTAACACCGGGGATTCATCCTCTGATGTTTATCCCCTCCGTCTGCAACGTGTAGTACTGCGTTAGGACAACCCTAGCTCTGCCTATCGTCATGTAATGCTTAGTGATGCATCTGTTTTCTCTGTATTTACTATTTCTTCCCCCTCTTCTCTCCAGTAGACCCCGAGACCGATGTCGCCCCTGTGATCGACTACGTCTCTGATGAGCCTTCTTCCTTTTCAACAGAGCTTCCAGGCAAGCAAACCCTCCTTGAGCATTTCGATATCTCCCATTTCTTTCCCTCTCATGCTTGCATTAGAACTGCTATTGCTTTTTGTATGTTCATACTCTGATGCATAGCTTGTTTTTGTTACCTGCTTTCATACCTTACCTGCTTATCCTAAACTGCTTAGTATAGGTTGGTTAGAGATCCATCAGTGACCCCACCTTGTCCTAGATGCCTTGCTTTATGTTCGATGACTCGATCAACGTGATCGCCGTCTAGGCCCCGACACCGCACATCACCCTCCCCTAGTTGTACGACTCTGCAGAGTTACCATCGAGTGCCGAGGGTGGAACCTCTTACATCACTCCTCATGAGATCTCTGTAGTGTAGCTATACGGTCAAGGTCATCGAGGGTGATTTCCTCCTTAACCACTTCCATTACGGCTCTGTCGTGCAACCCCTCAAGTGTGAACCTCGAGGGTGGATCCTCTTACGTTCACCTTGATAATAAGATCAAGTGGAATTCACCGGGGGTGATTCCTTGGGTTTTCCCCTTTGGTGTTAGACACACAGTTACTATGGTTACTATGACTTTACACTGAGCCATGTTACTAAAGACGGGTCGGCCCTAAGGGGTACCCGCGCAAGCTTAATAGCGAGTGATGTGGAGTCGGGTTGACCTAGAAGGTGCCCGCGAGATACTTACGAGGCATGGTCGAGCATTCTTAGCCCTTGCCACAAGTACTCGAGACGGGGTGACGGGGTCACATCTTTCGCGAGTCTCTGCTCATGACCACACTTCCAACGCACTAACGGTTTGGACATTTGATCCGAGGGGCCACTGGTCTGATAGCACTAACCATCACGTGGGCATTGTATGGGCGTTATGCGTCGTATGCATCAGCCGGGTTGGACTGGTAAGCTCCTACCATTTTAAGGAGGTAGCTAGGTCTGCTCACCGGCCGCCCACGCGACGTGCATGAGTTCCCGGGGCAATGGCCCAACACCCCTGGGGGCATAGGTTTAGTCCGGCGTGCTTGACCTCTCTATTGAGCCTAGGTCGGGTTGCAGCGTATTGTTTGGTCAAGGCCGGGAATGACCCAGGAAAGTGTGTCCGGCCGAAGTTAATCGAGTGTGGTGGGTAAGTTGGTGCATCCCTGCAGGGAAGAAAACATCTATTGATAGTCTATCCTACGGTAACGGACACTTGGAGTTGTATCCCGATTGATACAACTAGAACTAGATACTTGTGATGAGAATTGGATTGTGATGACAATTGGATAGTATGACTCTGGGATTGCTTTCTCGCAGGGAGCCGAGAAAGGATCTCTGGCCGAGTTTGATAACACTACTACTACTACTTTACTTTATGCTACTCTTACCTCTTCTGATGCTGCAAGATGCTTGGAGCTGCTTGGAGATGCTAGTCTTCGATAGGCTAGGTTTTCCCCTTCTCTTCTGGCATTCTGCAGTTCAGTCCACATATACAGCCCATTTCATTGATACCAATGCATATGTAGTGTAGATCCTTGCTTACGAGTACTTTGGATGAGTACTCATGGTTGCTTTGCTCCCCCTCCCCCCCCTTTCTTCTTCTTTTCCGTTAATGCAACCAGATGTCGGAGCCCAGGAGCCAGATGCCACTGCCGATGCTTACTACTACGTGGAGGCTGCAGACGACTAGGAGTAGTTAGGAGGCTCCCAGGCAGGAGGCCTTGCCTTTTCGATCGATGTTGCTTTTGTGCTAGCCTTCTTAAGGCAAACTTGTCTAACTCATGTCTGTACTTAGATATTGTTGCTTCCGCTGACTCTTGTGTATTCGAGCTTATGTATTCGAATTCTCGAGGCCCCTGGCTTGTAATATAAAGCTTGTCTTATTTTAATTTGTGTCTAGAGTTGTGTTGTGATATCTTCGCGTGAGTCCTTGATCTTGATCGTACACATTTGTGTGTATGATTAGTGTACTATTGAATCGAGGGCGTCACAGGTGGCCCAAGTCCAATGCTCACACTCCTCCGACAATATGGGGTGCATCACACCCGGTACCCTATACCACTACTGGAAAAACCAACTTTGACTAGTGTTTGGCTTTTTGTCGAGAGCACTATATTGAGCACTTGGCAATAGTGTCTTTGCCGAGTTACTACAAAAATATATCGACAAAAAAGTAAACTTAGAAAACAGGTACTTTGTTGAGTGTCGTGGACAAAGCATTCGGCAAAATAGCAAAAATTAGCAAACAGAGTTTTGCCGAGTGCTACACTCGGCAAAAGAGGGCCCCTGCCGAGTGTCACACTCGGCAAAAGGGGGTCTTCTATACGTTGCATTGTTTTGGTTGTAGAGGTTGCATACGACCTTGGATGATGAAAGGATTGAGAAGAGGTGTCTAGAGGGGGGGGGGTGAATAGACTCTTAGTAAAGAAAAGTGGCAGTTTTTAATTTCTTTAAGTTAAGGTGGAGTTTTGGCACAAGTTTAACCATTCACAATACATTCAAGCAAGCATTAAAAGAGTATATCAGCAGCAGAAAGTAAAGCATGCAACTTGCAAGAAAGTAAAGTGTAGGATCGAAAGTATGTCTAGAGGGGGGGTGATTAGACTACTTGACCAATTAAAAATCTATCCTTTTCCCAATTTTAGTCTTTGGCAGATTTTAGCTATCTTAGCACAAGTCAAGCAATCTTAACACAATTCAAGCAAGCATGCAAAGAGTCTATGAGCATCGGAAAGTAAAGCATGCAACTTGCAAGAATGTAAAGGGGAGGGTTTGGAGAATTCAAACCCAATAGGAGACACGGATGTTTTTGTCGTGGTTCCGATAGGTGGTGCTATCGTACATCCACGTTGATGGAGACTTCAACCCACGAAGGGTAACGGTTGCGCGAGTCCACGGAGGGCTCCACCCACGAAGGGTCCACGAAGAAGCAACCTTGTCTATCCCATCATGGCCATCGCCCACGAAGGACTTGCCTCACTAGCGGTAGATCTTCACGAAGTAGGCGATCTCCTTGCCCTTACAAACTCCTTGGTTCAACTCCACAATCTTTGTCGGAGGCTCCCAAGTGAGACCTAGCCAATCTAGGAGACACCACTCTCCAAGAAGTAACAAATGGTGTGTTGATGATGAACTCCTTGCTCTTGTGCTTCAAATGATAGTCTCCCCAACACTCAACTCTCTCTCACAGGATATGGATTTGGTGGAAAGAAGATTTGAGTGGAAAGCAACTTGGGGAAGGCTAGAGATCAAGATTCATATGGTGTGAATGGAATATCTTGGCCTCAACACATGAGTAGGTGGTTCTCTCTTAGAAAATGTGTATTGGAAGTGTAGGTATGTTCTGATGGCTCTCTCCATGAATGAAGAGTGGGCGGAGGGGTATATATAGCCTCCACACAAAAACTAACTGTTACACACAATTTACCAATCTCGGTGAGACCGAATTGAGAAACTCGGTCGGACCGATTTAGCAAACCTAGTGACCGTTAGGATTTTCGTGGGACTGAGATGCAACTCGGTAGGACGATATGGTTAGGGTTAGGGCATAACGTAATCTCGGTGTGACCGATTACACAAACTCGGTGGGACCAATTTTGGTAATAAGCTAACCAGAGAGTTGGTCAGGTAAACTCGGTGGGACCGATCGCTCATTTTGGTGGGACCGAAATGTTACAAAAGGGAAACAGAGAGTTTACATTGCAATCTCGGTGGGACCGATCGCTCATCTCGGTAGGACCAAAACGTTACGAAGGGAAACAGAGAGATTACAACCCCATCTCGGTGTGACCGAGATCCCTATCGGTGAGACCGATTTGCCTAGGGTTTGTGGCAGTGGCTATGACATCTGAACTCGGTGGCGCCAGATAGAAAGAATCGGTGGGGCCGAGTTTGACTTTTGGTTTAGGTCATATGTGGATGTGGGAAGGTAGTTGAGGGTTTTGGAGCATATCACTAAGCACTATGAAGCAAGAACCTCATCAAGCAACACCTCATCCCTCCTTGATAGTATTGGCTTTTCCTATAGACTCAATGTGATCTTGGATCACTAAAATATAAAATGTAGAGTCTTGAGCTTTGAGCTTGAGCCAATCTTTTTGTCCTTAGTATTTTGAGGGGTCCACTTTCCTCATCCATGCCATGCCATTCATTGAGCTTTTCCTGAAATATTAATCTTGGAATAGCATTAGCTCAATGAGCTATATGTTGTTAGGAATTACCAAAACCACCTAGGGATAGTTGCACTTTCAATCTCCCCCTTTTTGGTAATTGATGACAACATATAGATCAAAGCTTCGACAAATGATAATAAGAGTGAAAAACATTGTCGCTTTGAGAAGTATGTGAAAAGCAAGAGCTCCCCCTAAATTTGTGCATAGTTTATGATTTGCTTTGGACTGCAAATGCACAGAGAGTTAGGCTCATGGGTTACTCTTCCATGTCACATACATCTTGGTGGAGCGCTCAAAATGATAATAATTAAATACATGCACTCATCACCAAGCAAAGTGAATGATCATATAGGGATAAAATGATAATGTCATCCAACAAGCATTAATGTAGCATATGATCAAACACACATGATCATCCAAGTATCACACAGACAGAAAGTATCTCAAACAAGCAAATAAAGTTCAACCACCAAAGCAAGAGAGAATAAAAAGCAACGCTCTCTCTCGAAGCCTATGATCTATACATTTTTCTCCCCCTTTGGCAACAAGTTACCAAAAAGTTCCTAGAAAATGCATAGCACTAAATCGTCTCTCAGGCTTGGTCTTCAGGTGGTCGTGTCCGGATAACTCCAAGAACAAAGGCTTCAGTCGATGTGGATGGAGCTGATGGAGTAGGTGCTAGAGCTGGTGGCACTGAAGCTGTAGCTGTTGCAGATGAAGTGGCTCTGGTCTCTGGAACAGGCACTACAGCAGACCTCTAAGCTCTAGGCACTCTGGCAAATGCATCAGTGGTTGTCTTGCCCTTCCTCTCCTGCATATCATCCTGAAGTTGCTCCACAACAGACTGGATCTCAGTTACCTTCTCATCCAAGTCATAGAACTTTTGCTCCATGATCCTTTCCAGGCTCTCCTGGTTTTGAGTCAGGGTGGCCAGTCCCTTCTCAATCCTCAGAGTGGAGGCAATCAAGTAGCCAAGCTGATCTTGCTTGCTCTTCAGAAGATACTGAAATGCTTCTTCAGTAGTTGGCATCCTTGCAGCCTTTTCAGCCTTTGCCTTCTCCTTCTTGGCTTGTGCATGCACAGAAGATGGTTCATTTTCATCCATCACCACAGTGTTGTACTCAAATCTGGGTAGATGGGCAGGTGCTCCTTGTCCAGCAGATATGTGCCAGTTCCGATCTTGGAGTTAATCAGCTCCTGGTTCTGTGGGGCATACCCACAACTCCTCTTCTGATCTGCAGCTATCATCTTTATGGTTTCCATTATGAGGCTCATGACTTTGAACTTTTGTGGGACATCAAATATGTGAAGCAAGTTTGTTGCATGGCCTCTGATCATCTTGTGATCACCTGACTTTGGCAAGAGAGTGTGCCTGAGGATCCAGTTGATAGTTGGCAAGCCTGACAGAAGGTAATGTACAGAACCAAACTTGTGTGTCTCAAGAGCAGCATCTGGGATCTCCTTGTACATGTGTGCCATGGTGTTGTGATCCTTCTTCTTGTTGGCATAGACATACAAGTTATCTTCAGTCTCTTTTGGGGCATTGATCAACTTAGCCCATTCTGCAACTGTTGACTGGTACCTCGTACCTTCAGACATCCAGACAATCCTTCCATCTGGGTAGAAGTGAGCTGTAGAGTAGAACTGCATGATAAGCTCATCATTCCATTTTGTGAGCTTCTGAGCCACAAACTCATCAACTCCACAAGCCTTGAAACTGTCATACACACCTGGATAATGTTCATCATTCTCCTTGATGTAGTCCCATTCGACCCATCTCATGTCACACACTATTTGTTTCTTGTCAAGCAAGATGGTCTCATAGAAGTCCCGCTGTTCCTTTGTATGGAACCTGTAGTCCACAACAGTCCTTCTCCTAGTGGCATATGGATCAGACTCTCTCCATTGCCTCAATCCTGAGTCCTTCCTTATCTTCATGTTCTCAGCTACTGGATGAGCATAATTGTGATCTGGAATTTTTGGCTTCAACTTCCTCAAGACATGTGACTCATCATCTTCTTCTTCCATTTTAGCTTCAGGCACTGGGGCCTTGTTCTTCTCCTCAGTAGGGATGTTCCTGGTGCTCCTCTTTGGTTTTGGCTTTGGAGCTGGAGCAGCAGCCTTAGGAGCAGTCTTAGGCTTACATGGAACAGCCCCTGCCCTGATGGCATCACCCATAAGCTTCTGAGCTTTGGGTGCTGGTGCAACATCTTCTTCCTCTTCCTCTTCAGAATCTCTCATGATTGAGGATCTCCCAAGCACTCCAGCAGTTGTCTTCTTGACCCTCTCTTTCCACTTCTTCCCTTCTGCAGCAGCTTCTTTGGGTTTAGATTCCAAAGGTACCTGAGTAGAGGCTCTGGCTTTAGACATGGGAATTCTCTTTGCAGGCACTTTGGTTTTCATACCAGGCTTAGTGGCAGCAGCAGTGCTATATTCCTTCTTAACCACTTTCTTCTTGGAAGTGGCCTCATCCTCAACTGCCACATAGTCTTCATCCTCAGATTCAGACGTTTTCTTCTTTCTGGCCCTGGTGGTAGCTTTGGGTAAGTTGCTTGGGGTGCTCCTGCTACCCTCATCAGAGCTGCTAGAGGGACTAGTGCCCTCACTCAAGTGAACCTGCTCTTCTGACTTGTTCTGGCTGTCACTCTGATCAGACATATTGCAAACACTGACAACAGACCCTGTGAATAGATATAGATGAGATAGAGTGGATGAGCATCACAAAATGCAGAGGTTTTTGCAAAAGAATGAGTCAAAAACTTATTTTTAGTTTTCCACAGAAAGCATTTCGGATCAACCGATTCATAAACTCGGTGATACCGAAGCAGCTGTTGGAACCTAAACTAGTGAACTCAGTCAGACCGAGTCACAGTTCGGTGGCACCGAGACTGCTTGGATTTCTCTGTCAGACCGAGAATCACATGTGAAATGGCCTGAGCCGAATCGGTGGTACCGAGTTCCACAACTCGGTGGGTCCGAGATGGTTTCGGCGGAAACCTAACCCTAAATTCTCAATTCATGACTAAACTACGAAGTGATTTTGATGGATAGAATGATCTCAATCATAGCAAGATACATGGCGACCACAATGTGCTAGGAATCAGATAAGGATAGCACAGTGATCAAGTTCATACCCTAGTTCGGCGATGAACTCGCTACGGCGGCAACGGCGGGGATGATTCCCGTTGACGATGGCGGAGACCAGCGGAAGGAGGCGGCTGGCGACGAGGAGGACGATCCGGAGACCCAGGAGGCAGAACGGGCTAAGCGCGGGTCGAGGAGGTTCGAAAAGTTTTCCAAAGTTTAACCCGTGGATATATATAACCTGACCCTGTCGGTGTGACCGAGTGGAACAACTCGGTGGCACCGAGATTCATAACTGCAACCAGTTACTAAAACTCGGTGTGACCAAAAAGTTCGAATCGGTTGCACCGAGATTGAAAACCTAGATCGACTTAGTGATCTCGGTATGACCGAAATGGGTGAATCGGTCAGACCGAAACACACAAAGAAGTTTTGGAAGTTTAAGTCTATGACGAATCAGGGACTCGGAGTGCTCCTCACACAGAGTGGTTCGAATCTGACTTGATCAAATTTTGTGATGCATCATGAATAGAGTTTGAGACGAGAAAAGCATAGATAGCTAAAGAAGGTTCTTAGGCATTCTTGTCCATCCACTTGGCCAAAAGAAAAGGAAACCAAACAATCAAAACAACAAGTGGATGTCCTCGAATGAGTAAATTATGCAACCAACATGCTCACACAATAAAATGACAAATGAAATATGTGGCAAAGCATGCACAAACAATTCTGGCATCTATCAAGCAATTGGCGATGATTAGGTCATCTATATATGAGTATATTGACTTAGGAGTCAAATGAGAACATTTGATCATAGGTCATACTCATCTTTTAAGCACTAGTGGGGTTACCACTTTTACATAAAGCGTTGTTGTGTTCACACCATTAGAGTTGCTTTAACTCAATTGTTAGAGTAAAGCTCCCCCTAGATGTGAGATCCCCCCTAAGAGGGATGAACTAACCTTGGGTTTTGTCGATGATGACTTCATGTAGGTGTTGAAGATGTGGATGCTCTATGTTGATGTAGATCATTTGGAGCTATCCTTTGGAGTGAGTTGCACTTTCAATACCTACACGGGTTAGTCCCACAAGGAACAAACAAGGATATCCATAGACATAGAGTGATGCACACACAAGATGATGTCTATGAAAGCTTTAGGTTACCTTGTCCCTTGTCTTACCAACAAGAGGGTTTGTGACTCCTTGAACTAGTGCAAGATGTGGAAGTTGATTGCACTTGTTCTTGCCAAAATGATAAGAGTGAAGTATGTTGGCGGAGTCACCCTCAAGAACTCTCTAGTTCTTCTTCTTCGGGATCCACACCATCTTGATGGGAATCCTCGGAGTTGTAGTTGTACTTGATGAAGTGGAACTTGATGTAGTCTTGGGAACCCACTTGACCAAGGCCTTAGGAGCTTCTTCAAATGCATCAATTTCCTCTTGAAGCTTGTCCTTGCCTTTTTGCTTGTGGTCTTGTGGTGGAAGATCATCTTGAGCTTGTGTCCCTTTGAAAGAAGTAGGATCATACTTCTCTTGTTGAGGAACAAACTTCGTCTTGGGGTATTGATCTTCTTCCCACTCAACTCCATTGGCATTGAACTTTCGTTCAAAACCAATACCTTGATTCTTCCGGTGCCTTCCTTGCTTGCGTACAATTTCCTCGAATTGCTTACTCCCGGCAAGGCTCTTGTAAACACCTTTCTCTATAATTCCCTTCAATAAGCTATTTTCTTGCTCAAGTGTAACTTGGCTAAGAGAATCATTAGTGGAATCAAGAGAACTACTAGAAGCAACAATATTGGATTTAGCATGATTATTGTTACTACTAGAGGAAGAATCTTTCTTGTTCTTGTTACTAGACTTGACTTGAGGCATGTAAGTGGATAAGAGTAAACGCTTGGCAATGTAAGAAGAACTTTTCTTGCGAAGATCATCATTGATTGCCTTTAAGAACTCATGCTCTTGCTCAAGGTTGAGATTTTCAAAACGTAATTTCTCATGAGTCCTTAAAAGTTCTCGATGATCTCCTAAGATAGTTTCATGAGCTAACTTAAGAGTGTTTAGTTCTTTAGTTAGAGACTCAATCTTCTCCTTATCATTGTCATTCGTTTCATCATAGTATTCATCACTATAGTTGTCAACAAGTAAATCATCATCACCTAACAAGTCATCTTCATCACTATTGAAATCAACATACTCGGGGTGTGATACCTTTGGACCTTTGGCCATGAAGCATCTTCCAATTCCTTCATTTGGTGAATCAAATATGTCGTAGGAGTTGGTTGACACAAGTGCTAGACCAGCAACACCTTCATCTTGAGTATATTCGGAGTCGGAGTGATAGCTTCTCTCGGAGTCATTGTCGGAGTCGGAGTCGGAGCTGGATACCCATTCACCAACATGAGCTTGATGTCTTCGTTTTGTGTAGCTCCTTGATGACTTGTCCTTCCTTTCCGAATCCTTGCTTCTCCGAGATGGTCTTCGTTCATATCGATCATCCCTACTCCTTCTCTCCCTTGATGGTGATTCTTCTCTTCTACTTCTTCTTTTGGGAGAATCTTCTCTTTCTTGTGGGGAGCCGTACACTCATTGGAGTAGTGTCCGAGTCTTCCACAATTGTAGCAGTTTCGCTCTCGACTAGAAGACCTTTTGTCATTGTAGGACCTTGACTTGGAACTTCTCTCTTTGCTTCTATTCTTGTAGAACTTGTTGAAGTTCTTCACCATTAAGCTCAATTCTTCATTGAAGGTTTGTTTCTCACTTGATGATGTGGGGGCTTCACATGAGGCTTTGTAAGCACCACTTGACTTGTTATGGAGCTCCTCCTTATCCTTGAGTGACATCTCATGAGCAACAATTCTTCCAATGACTTCCGTTGGCTTGAGATCCTTGTAATTTTACATCATTTGGATCAATGTGCATACGGTATCGTATTTTCCATCCAAGGCTCTTAGGATCTTCTTGATGATGAATTTGTCGGTCATCTCTTCACTTCCTAAGCTGACAATCTCATTTGTGATAAGAGCAAGCCTATAGTACATCTCAGTGACACCTTCACCATCCTTCATTTTGAACTTGTCAAGTTGACTTTGAAGCACATCCAACTTGGATTCCTTGATGGAGTCGGTACCTTCATGCATATCAATCAAAGTATCCCAAATTTCATTTGCATTCTGAAGACGGCTGATTTTGTTGAATTCTTCGGGGCACAATCCGTTGAAGAGGATATCACAAGCTTGAGCATTGTATTGTAGCATCTTCAACTCATCCGCGGTAGCTTCACAATTCGGTTCTCTCCCATCAAAGAATTCACCTTGCAAGCCAACACACACAATAGCCCAAACGGCGGGGTTATGTCCAAGAATATGCATTTTCATCTTATGCTTCCAACTAGCAAAATTAGTACCATCAAAGTAAGGACCTCTACGGTGATAATTTCCCACGCTAGACGCCATACTCTCCTAGGTTGTGAAACCAAGGCTATGACCACCAAAAGCTATGGAAATCAAAGCAAATTGAGACCAAAGCTCTGATACCACTTGTAGGATCGAAAGTATGTGTAGAGGGGGTGATTAGACTACTTGACCAATTAAAAATCTATCCTTTTCCCGATTTTAGTCTTTGGCAGATTTTGGCTATCTTAGCACAAGTCAAGCAATCTTAACACAATTCAAGCAAGTATGCAAAGAGTCTATGAGCAGCGGAAAGTAAAGCATGCAACTTGCAAGAATGTAAAGGGAAGGGTTTGGAGAATTCAAACGCAATTGGAGACACAGATGTTTTTGTCGTGGTTCCGATAGGTGGTGCTATCGTACATCCAGGTTGATGGAGACTTCAACCCACGAAGGGTAACGGTTGCGCGAGTCCACGGAGGGCTCCACCCACGAAGGGTCCACGAAGAAACAACCTTGTCTATCCCAGCATGGCCATCGCCCATGAAGGACTTGCCTCACTGGTGGTAGATCTTCACGAAGTAGGCGATCTCCTTGCCCTTACAAACTCCTTGGTTCAACTCCACAATCTTTGTCGGAGGCTCCCAAGTGACACCTAGCCAATCTAGGAGACACCACTCTCCAAGAAATAACAAATGGTGTGTTGATGATGAACTCCTTGCTCTTGTGCTTCAAATGGTAGTCTCCCCAACACTCAACTCTCTCTCACAGGATATGGATTTGGTGGAAAGCAGATTTGAGTGGAAAGCAACTTGGGGAAGGCTAGAGATCAAGATTCATATGGTGTGAATGGAATATCTTGGCCTCAACACATGAGTAGGTGGTTCTCTCTCAGAAAATGTGTATTGGAAGTGTAGGTATGTTTTGATGGCTCTCTCCACGAATGAAGAGTGGGTGGAGGGGTATATATAGCCTCCACACAAAAACTAACCGTTACACACAATTTACCAATCTCGGTGAGACCGAATTGGGCAACTTGGTTGGACCGATTTAGCAAACCTAGTGACCGTTATGATTTTCGGTGGGACTGAGATGCAACTCGGTGGGACTGATATGGTTAGGGTTAGGGCATAATGTAATCTTGGTGTGACCGATTACACAAACTCGGTGGGGCCGATTTTGGTAATAAGCTAACCAGAGAGTTGGTCGGGTAAACTTGGTGGGACCGATCGCTCATTTCAGTGGGACCAAAATGTTACAGAAGGGAAACAGAGAGTTTACATTGCAATCTCGGTGGGACCGATCGCTCATCTCAGTAGGACCGAAACGTTACGAAGGGAAATAGAGAGATTACAACCCCATCTCGGTGTGACCAAGATCCCTATCGGTGAGACCGATTTGCCTAGGGGTTGTGGCAGTGGCTATGACATCTGAACTCGGTGGCGCTGGATAGAAGGAATCGGTGGGGCCGAGTTTGAATTTTGGTTTAGGTCATATGTGGATGTGGGAAGGTAGTTGAGGGTTTTGGAGCATATCACTAAGCACTATTGTCGGTGTCAAAACCGGCGGATCTCGGGTAGGGGGTCCTGAACTGTGCGTCTAGGCCGGATGGTAACGGGAGGCAAGGGACACGAAGTTTTACCCAGGTTCGGGCCCTCTCGATGGAGGTAAAACCCTACGTCCTGCTTGATTAATATTGATGATATGGGTAGTACAAGAGTAGATCTACCACGAGATCAGAGAGGCTAAACCCTAGAAGCTAGCCTATGGTATGATTGTTGATGTGTATGTTGTCCTACGGACTAAAACCCTCCGGTTTATATAGACACCGGATAGGGTTAGGGTTACATAGAGTCGGTTACAATGGTAGGAGATCTTCATATCCGTATCGCCAAGCTTGCCTTCCACGCCAAGGAAAGTCCCTTCCAGACATGGGACGGAGTCTTCAATCTTGTATCTTCATAGTCCAGGAGTTCAGCTTGAAGGTATAGTTCGGCTATCCGAACACCCCCTAGTCCAGGACTCCCTCAGTAGCCCCCGAACCAGGCTTCAATGACGACGAGTCCGGCGCGCAGTTTGTCTTTGGCATTGCAAGGTGGGTTCCTCCTCCAAGTACTTCATAGAAGATTTTGAACACAAAGATAGTGTCCGGCTCTGCAAAATAAGTTTCCACATATTGCCATAGAGAGAATAATATTTACACAAATCTAATCTGCTGACATATGCCGTAGCGTGACACACCACGGCCAAGCCTTTATCCGAGTCGTTTCAGTATCCCACCTCAGCGCGTTATGCGAGGCGGTTTCCTTGGCACGTCTTGTCAAAGCAGAGATCGTGTCCCCTTATTCTGGGATTCTCATCAATACGGGCGTGGGTAACCCAACCGCGCCTTTGATTACGGCGCTTGGAGATAAGCGAGTTTCACCAGGCTGGTTGGGACATGTAGTTACGTCCACCCATATAAGGGGATAGGATCCACCTTTTCACCCACGCCTTCTTCCTCCTTCGCCTATCCATTCTTGCGCACTCGAGCTCCAGCGCCCAACTCCGCACTACCACCTCAACCTTCTCCAGTCATGTCCGGAGCGGGAGGCAAGTGGATGGTCTCCTCCGTCACGGAGGGACACATCAAAAAGCTGAGGAAGGCCGGATATCTGGCTAGCGACATCGTGCACCGGCTTCCCGAAAAGGGGCAGCTCATCCCCACTCCTAGGCCCCATGAGAGGGTGGTATTCCTTCCCCATTTCCTCCGCGGACTGGGCTTCCCTCTGCATCCATTTGTCCGGGGGCTCATGTTCTACTACGGCCTGGATTTCCACGATCTGGCCCCGAACTTCGTCCTCAACATCTCGGCGTTTATCGTCGTGTGCGAGGCATTCCCCCGCATCCGCCCCCATTTCGGCCTATGGCTTAAGACTTTCAACGTCAAGCCAAAGGTGGTGTGCGGCAGCCAGGCGGAGTGCGGCGGTGCCATGGTTGGCAAGATGGCCAACATCCTGTGGCTCGAGGGCTCCTTTGTGGAGACCTTGAAGGGGTGGCAATCAGGGTGGTTTTACGTCCCCGAGCCGCGCGACGCCGAATGGGTCGCACCCCCTGAGTTTCGATCCGGCCCCCCGACGCGGCTCACCTCCTGGAAGGAGACAGGCCTGTCTTGGGGTAAAAAAGGAGAGCTGACCAGAATCCAAACATGCATCCAAACCCTGGTGGACAAGAAGCTCAAGATTGTCAACGTAGTCCAGGTTATGCTCATCCGCCTGATCCTCCCGTGTCAACGACGGGCTTTCAACCTGTGGGAGTTCGACCCGGCGCATCATCGAACTCCAAACAGGCTCTTCGACACGACGTATGAAGATGCCTGGAGGATGATTTTCAAGGGCGCCGAGGCTCCCGCATCCGGTGCCGAGGATCGCGGATTCAGTACTCAGCATCATGCTCATGCGGTAAGCTGTCTTTATCCTTTTACAGGGTATCAGTTTTTCATAGTTTGACTCTATGCGGGATCTGAGTTCCCTTATCTTTGATAGGATTGGGAGGTGACGTCCGGACAGATCAACTGTCCGGCTCCTTTGCCCGAAGGCCCAGTGGACGCTCGCTTGGCGAAGTTGCTGGTTCTGGTGCCCTATGTGGTGCTGGAGAAGAAGGCCACGAAAAGGGCCACGGGGACTCGAAAGAGTGCCCGGCGCCAGGAGGTGTCGGATTCGTCATCCGACGGTCCCGAAGCGCCTTCCTCTCGTGAAGACGAGGAGGAAGAAGAAGAGACCTCTTCCCCTCCCACGGGAGGAGAGAAGAAAAGGAAGGCCCGCCCTCTCTGAGGAGGCCAGAGGGTCCAAGAAGGGGAAAACCCTTCCTCCGGACTACTCTGACGACGCCGATGACGGCAAAGAGGAGTGGCAGCCCAGGGCCAAGCCCCTGGCAAAATCTTAAGTATCCAGATACCGGAGTAATTCATAGTATTCGTTTATTGCACAGCTTTCCCTTATGTCGAATATGTTTATGCATCCCACCCAAAGACCGGCTCGACGCGTCGTCGAGCGGCTCACTGGACTCGTCGGAGGTGAACTCGCTTCCGACTGCTTCCTCCCCCCGCCCTATGAACGACACCGAGGTGTTGTCCCAACAGGTTCCAAGCAGGGAGGAGGTGGTCCCGGAGGCGCCGCAAGGCGACCTCCCGGACTCCAGGAGTAAAGGGGATGAAACCCCCCAGGGCTCCAAGTCCGGCTTTAGGCCGGACACCGCTCCGGAACCTTCAAGGGTTCCGGAGTCTGGCAGGGGACCTCCTTCCAAGAGGAGCAAATCCACCGTGCCGACGACCCCCGTCCATCCGGAGGCGCCGGACAATATGTTGGAGGCGCTCCAAGGCGCTTCCATCGACGAGGAGCACCACGCTATTATGAGTGCGGTGGTCCAGAAGGTTCAGTCCGCCAAGAGCGGACTGACTGAAGCTTGTACTAGCCTTTTGACAGACTTTGAGGTAAGTAAATAATGTGTAAATAATATTACCGCATAGACAGTAGCCCCTGATGCTCTGTTGGGCGTTCGGGAAGAAAAGCCAAATAGAGGATCAAAAAATTCGCAGGAGTCTAACAAAAGGAGTCAATATGCGTGTGCAGGCTTCTCTGCTGGCGTCCGCCGTACTCACTGCGGAAGTGGACACGCTGAAGCAGAGCCTCGAGAAGTCCGAGCAAGAGCTCGGGCGTGCCAAGAAGTAGCTCGAGGAGAAGGAAGGTAAGAAATACCTTGGTTGAATATGTATATAAAAAAGGTGCAATTGCAAGAAATGACAGGATTAACATGGCTATTGTAGGGGCCACATCTGAGGTGGCAACCCTTAAGCAAGCGCTGCTCGAGGCCGAGAAGAGTGCGGCCGCGGAGCGCACCGAGCGGGAGAGGTATGAGGCCGAGGTTGGCAAGGTGCGGCAAGAGCTCCAGGTTCTCATGAAGAAACATGAGAGTTTGGAGCTTGACTCGAAGACGCGAGCGTCCGAGCTCGCGGCGGCTATTGAAAATGCCAAGTCTGCCAAGGCCGAATCCCAGAAGACCCTCCAGGAGTTGGATGAGGTGAAGAAAATGGCGGCAGGTAAGGCATTCTTTATGCAAAGTAAACACATAAACATGAATTACTTGATACTTACCCGAATCCGGAGCTCTCCAGGGGCATTTGCAGATCTTCCCCGGAGTGTATCCGATGCCGCCGCATTCTATCGAGCCGAGGAGGGCAGCTCGACGGAGAAGGTGTTCTGGTCTCAGTATGCTGAGGCCGGACACCCCGTGCCCCTGAGCGACCAGCTGAAGCAGCTGGTCGAGCTCCACAAGGCGGCCGAACATGCCATGAAGGGCCTCCTAGTTCGGCTGTGGCCTGGAGAGGCTCTGCTTGGGAGCTATTTCGGGCTGGTGCGGCGGCTGGTGGAGGCCTGTCCAAGGCTCGAAGTCATCAAGCGCTCCATCTGTATTGAATGTGCCCATAGGGCCTTTGCCCGTGCTAAGGTGCACTGGGGCAGGCTGGATGCGGAGAAGCTTGTGAAGGAAGGGCGCCAGCGGGGAAGGAGCATCGCAAGCCCGAAAATTACTATAAGGATGTTCTGAAGGGTGCCCGCCTTGTGGCGGATGAATGTACTAGGGATGTAATTTTTGATTAAAACTCGTTCGTTTGTGTCCCGTGCGTTGAAAACGTGTTCATATGCGCTGAGAAATGCTGCTTGAGTTTAAAATATTACCTTCTGTGCGGCTGTTTATCAATACTGAGAGATGTCGAGTCGTCGGCTTCTGCCCCCTTGCCACTAGTGCTGGGGTGTTCAGGGATAAATCTGGGCGCTCTTTTTCCCTTGTTTGGGTCCGTCGAGGGAGGCGCTTAGCCCGACGAATGAGGCAATCGAACTATAATGCGTGAACACTCTCACTTAGCCATAGAATTCTATAATTTTAAATTTCGGCGAAGCCCCTAGTATTCGGAAGACCGAGTTCGGGGCGCTATCCACGCCTTGGCCGGACAGAGCCGACTCGTCGCCCTAAGCGGCATATGTCTTTAGGGACTCGAAAAAAACCTCTCGAACAGCGACCAGCTCTTCATCATGACAGTTTTAGCTTTCTCCACTGAGGTGCTCGTCCCAGCTCAACTGGGGCACAATCGCAGTGGTTCTCCTAGTGCAACCTTAGCCGATATAGCGGAACGTAAGGCACCAAAACATAGGAGCCAGGCAAACCCAACTATTGACCCAAGACATGATTCGGAGTCGATGCATATAATGCTATAAGTTCGGGGTGCCGCACTTGTGAAAGTGTTCAGACTTCTCACACCATATTGAGGGGTGCTAAAAGCCCCTTCGCGTATTTTGGCCATACCAAGTTGTACGGGTGCAACATGTCGTTAAGGAACATTTATTTATAAAAAGATAGTGCAAAAATATACAAAAGTTATGCATTGTTTATGAAAAATAGCTGCGATCAAAGCAAAACGATACAAGTAATGCGACAAACGAAAAGTTGGACTATTTAACATGTCTGCTCCAGGGGCAAGCTGCGGAATAGTATGCGAAACAGGTATACTCCTCGTGATAGAGACCACCTGGGATTTCCGTAATGCGGCATGGCTTGTCTGCTTCCCTGGTTCTTGCATCGATTGTGCAGCAATTGAACTGCCGAACAGGCCTTCCGAAGAGTAGAGTCCTGGAAGTAAGAGAAAAGTAAAAAATCGGCAGCCCCTGGTGCGGTTTAAGCCGTGTATTGGGCGTGCCATGATGGTGCCCCTCCCCCTATGCCCATGGTATTTCTAGAGCGTAATTATGTACGCGAAGTACTGGCGTCGCCTTTTTGCTAGGGTTGGGGTTGGGGCCGCATTGCTATGCCCGCTCGGAACGTGCCAGGCGGTCTTATTGTAGGTTACTCCGGGCGCGCTTGTGTCAGGACACTGATCCTAAGCCACATCGATCTAGCATGTAACACATCATATCACTTTGCGGCCTCATGCATGGTATTCCCACGGGTGCCACCTTACCTGGCCCGGGACCATTTGCGCCTTTTGGCTCATGTATATGATAGTGTCGCTAGCATCCATATGACAGAGAACCCGGGCCGACATGGCTAGTTGTGAACCCAATGCGGCGCTAACCCATGAGGACAGGCATACATGAATCACATCCAGCATGTCAGTCATCAACGTGTGAATCCGGGCTGTAGCACTGGGCTAACAGGACTACGGTAACCCGGGCTGTAGCAGGCTAGGCAGGACTCCAGAAGTCACGGCGTGACATTTCCCCGAAGGGACAGACACAAGAACGAAGTGAAACACATGCCGGCCAGTCAAGTGTTCCGAGCAGTAGTGCTGGGCTAGCAGTACTCCGGTGAACCGGGCTGTAGCGTACTACTATCGCTCAGAAAGCACTAGTCTACATTTCCCCATATGATAGGCTGCCAAGGATAAACAACTAGATTGTCGGATCCCACTCATACCAAGCATTTCAATCATACACACAATATGCCCGATATGAGTACATACAACATGGCATCACAACAAGACTCTACGACTCAAGTATTTATTCATTAGGCTCCGAGGAGCGAGATATTACAAACAAGGGTCTCATGACCCAACATTCAGAGCATACAAGTCAAAGCACATGCGGAAGCTTAACATGTCTGAGTACAGACATCTACAAATGAAAAAGGCTGAGAAGCCTGACTATCTACCAGATCCTGCTGAGGGCACAAGATCGTAGCTGAGGTATCAAGCTAAACGTCGAAGTCCACGCGGAACTACTAGCGAGACTGAAGCCTCTCTGCAAAAACATAAATTAAGCAAACGTGAGTAGAATTATACTCAGCAAGACTTACATTAGAACTAACTACATATGCATCGGTATCAACAAAGGGGTGGTGGAGTTTAACTGCAGCAAGCCAGCTTTGACTCAGTAGCTAACCTCATTGTGTTCTTCATTGGTGTCATCGATCTCATCGTCGAAACAGCGTCTACCGAGGGGGAACAACACTGGCAACAGAGAAAGAACACAATCAATGCAATGCAACAATATGATGTATGATCATGACATGGAATATGTTGTGATTTGAGCTAATGTAGCTAGCAACAATTTAATTGAAGTTGGTTTAAACCCAAGGTTCAAATTCAAACTCCACATAAGACATTTCAAATGCCATTAATTCAAATTGTAATATACAGTGGCTGTAAGTTGTGTAAACATGCATGAGAATGCCATAAACATATTCCTTGGATTTTTCTGATAATTTTTCATATATAACTTGTTTCATTTGGAGCTACGGTTGAATTTCTATGAATTTTAGAAGTTTTGGGCATTTTCTGGAATTTACTGATTATTAATAAATCCAAAAATGTATTACTGCGTCAGCATTGGGTCATGCTGAAGTCAGCAGGTCAACAGGAGCCATCCAGGTCAAACCTGACCAGTGGGGCCCACTGGTCAGTGACTAACTAACTAACTTAAGTTAATTAGAGCCTGGGCCCGCATGTCAGTGTCTAATTTACTTAACTAAGTTAATTAGTACTAACTAAATCTAACACAAATTAAAAAGGGGCCTGTCCCACACGTCAGTCAACCAGGGGAGGTCAAACCCCTGGTCAACGGGTTCAAACCCGCCGGACTTGGTCCACGGCTCGACGCCGGCGATGGCAGACACGGCGGAGGGCTTCGGGAATCGCCCACAGGCGACCATTTGCACGGCGGAGAGGCTCTACGTGATGAGGGGACTCATCCGCGTCCAGTGGTGCTCACAGCAGTAGCTCTAGTGGCCTAAAACGACGGTGGCGGCGACTTGCGCGGTGGCCGGAGTTCGGGAGTTGAGCGGATCGGTGTTGCAGGGAACGGCAGGAGCCGCGGGTGGTCGCGGTCGACTCCTGGGAACGTGCTGAGCACGGTGGCACGCTCGGTTGCGAGCTTGCGCGGCTGTGGTCATGGTGGCGGCATGGCCGGCGGAGCCAAGCTCTCGGGCTCGACGGGAATGGGTGCTACGATGAGCTAGTGGGCATGGGAGTAGGGGGATTGGTAGAGGAGCTCACCACGAGTTCAGAGGTGGCCTCGACGAGCTCGGGGAGGGGCTGGTGCTGACGAGAGGTCCCCGGCATTCTCGGCGGCCGGAGGAAGAAGAAGGCGATGCAGGCGGCGTTGCAGGGGCTCCCACGGTCGCGTTCTTTAGCGTGCGTCTCCACGGCGTCGAGGCGAAGCTAGGGGACCGAACGGCGAGGCGAGGCGTGCGGGGTGGCTGCGCTGGAGCTCGTCGGCGCGCTGCGAGGCGCTCGGTGGTTGCTCGGGCTGCGCGTGGAGCAGGGCTAGAGAGGGAGAGAGGCACCAGAGAGATGGGGGAGTGAGGGAGTGAGCCAGGGTGCCGCATGGCGTCTCTAAGGCACCGGGGAGGCCAGTAGGGAGGCAGGAGGTGGCCACGGGTGGCTGTGCACGCCGCACGCAGCTGCTTCTCCTCCTGGCAGGAGGAAGAAGACATCGTTGCCCTTGGTGGGCTCTGGTGGGCTGGCTACGGCTGGGCCTCTCAGGTAAGGCCAGGTGAATTCTTCCCTTTTCCTAATTTTATTTCTCTTTTCTATTTTCTGTAATTGTGTTTGGCTTTATTAAAAATACTTAGGCACACTCAAAATTCAGCAAACTGCTCATGGCCACTGTTTGGAAAATATCCAACATGGAACATTTCAGTTTAGGATTATTTGGACATTTTAAATATTTTATAGAATTTAAGTGCCTAAATTCAAATAGAGTATGATTTAATTCAGAGCCCAAATATGACATGGAAAAATGTGCATCACCTCTGGCTACTGTTCACAGTATTTTCCATAAATGATGAACATCTTTGAAAGTCGTTTGGACTTACTGAAAATATTTTAGGTGAACCTAGTGAATTCCTTGAATGCTAGGGTTTAGGCAATCCCCATTTCAACTTTAATTGAAAAAATTATCATGATGCACACAAGAAGGGCTAGCCTAGTGCATACTAGAACTAGGGATGTGACAACTCACCCCTACTAAACAAGAATCTCGCCCCGAGATTCAAGACGTGGGGTAAGAAGACAAAGGGGCACAAACTATCACATACTTTACGATCGAGATTGCACTGCATAGGAACGTCGACACGATCACCATCTTTGTCTCGATGTCTTGCTCTGAGAACTCCAACTAACATGACAATGAGAGGAAAGGGAAAACTCCAGAAGGATCGATCTTCTCGAAGATCGAACAACTCAGGATCACTCATCGAGTGAGACATTGAAACATCTCTCGAGATGAGACACGAAACACATCGAGAGGGATGGAGGAACAAGCGACGGGGTTTGATTTGGTGGGCAACAATTCCATGCTTAGAAAGATGGTGGATGGTGTCAAGGTGGCGAGGAAATAGTTGCCATGATCCCGTAACGGGGCACTTTGGAAAAGGTGACTTGAAGAACTATTCCCTTAAGTGGCAAAAAGAATCACTTTTGATCCATAGATCATTGGAACTCTTCTCACCAGCCTAGGGCAAATCACAACCGATCATTGGAAGGTGTTCGAAGGAATGACATACTCGGACTAGGATGGATGATGTGGACTCCCTTGTTGAAGACAACACAATGGATGATTTTGCTTATCATCGGAAATGGATGGGACGCATGGTAAGTCCACTTTTGAAGATGATCCTGAACAACAACTACTGAGGTGCAAGCTGGGAACAAAATGCAAATTTTGGGATGATTCTGGTAACTGGGGAAGAACTCAACAGTCGAGAGTGAGTCCACTGTTTGAAAAGGTTATAACATAACCAAGGAAATTGGAAGCAAATCCCAGTTGACGCCAACGGTAAAACCTAGTGCTTGCGCGTGCTCTCAAGAAATTGAGCATCTCCATATTCATCAAGGTTTTACCAATATCCGTGTCAAGGATCTTGGCAACACAACATACCACCATGATGAATGGTGATGGGTGATGCAGATGCAAAAGAAGATAACACTTTCTCAGATTTCACCTTAGCGAGGCCAAGGGAACAAAATCTGGATGATCGACCGAGAGACATTTAGCACTCCGCTTCTAATGTTCTCCTTGATGTGCTAGGATAACCCATTTATTGATATGGTTTGGTATCTAGGACATCAAGTAAAAGGTCGAAGTTCGGGAGCACAAGAATCCATAAGGATTAACTATGGAGGTAAATCCCGCGAAATCCTCATGGGGAGGTTGCCAACTTTCTTCAATTGAGATACTACAATAATAGGTCTTCCGGCTGGATGTGTTGGCCACGACATCCACTTTACCGGTTATCGAGGGACCAATATTATAGTTCTTGGAAAATGCTCCAACCATCATATCTGCCCGAGATTCAGATTTGGTTGGTGTTAGGATATTCCAGACTCATCGAGTCTAGAAAGGAAAATGAAAGTTTGCAACACAAATCGACGAGATGACGCTGCAAGATTCTCAGGAAATGAACTACGATAGCAAGCTCCAAAACATGAGCAGCTTTGCTACAACATGTGAACACGCTGTCCCAGACAAGCATGGCCATATAGTAGTCTTATAATAAAAATACTACCGAGTTCGGGTGGGGAACCATCATCAAGGATGTTGAAGTCTTTACGCGCGCTAGACTCCTTTTCCTTGAACAAGTCAATCAGTGGCTTGGGTGCTAGTAATTCATATGGAACGAAGATGATCAGTCTAACATACCATAGAATACTTTGCACGTGCATGGCTGACTTGGGATGATTCCAGAGGAAGCAAAAACAAGCTTTCTCGAATTCACGGCGACAACTTGCATCGATTGCACGTGAACTTAGAGGAAGTCACTACTTTCATCCAAACATATGCCTCATGACGAAACACGAAGAAATGCTTAAACAAGTTTCCAACACTAAGTTGATGTTCAACATGAGTCATGGGGGGAGACAAAATGCTGCTCATGGGCTCAACAGCAACTCATCCGAATTTCCATATCACTGGACTTCCACCATCATGTGAACACGGTGATAGTATTGGTCAGACCAAAAGATGTAATGGTGTATGCTCGAGGGATCAACCACGAGTAAGACAACATTATGAACATCGTTAGTTCTGATTTGACTTGACGATAGCCCATACTCAAATCAAAGTTTGGGTAAGACAATAGCACCGACAATTGATCACGAGGATCAATTGATGGAGATATCATCTTTCTTCAACACACACGCAAGATATACCTTTGGAATGAACTGAGTCGGACAAGCTGTTATCTTTCAACTCTCCAAGTTGTTGTTTAGCTTAACCAACTAGCTCGGGGTATCCAACCCAGATTCTTGGAGAATGGCTAGTTTACAAGAACCCAACTTGATCACGAACTCAACATAGCGGTCAGGTGACAACCTGGTAATACTTCCGAGAAGATATTCGGAAAATCACGAACCACCGATATGTTATTAATCTCGAGAACAATCTTGCTTTTCAGAGCAAGACGATATGATCAAATAAGCAAGGATTTACACTATCCTAACTCATTGATCGAGAGGTGCACCGGAAATAAGGACTGGGTAGCACGATCAATCTTAGGATGATGATTTAATAACCAACACGCTAAGAATGAGAATATTGTCCATTTACTACCAAGCAACGAGTTTCTCAGAGTATTGATTTCACACATCACAATTCACTTGTCGGCATTCCGGTTAGAACAACACGGGGACTGAGGAATGAATGATGATGGTGAGAAGTATCACTACATCAAGAATTCATAAGAGATGGTGCAATTCCTATGATATTCTTGACAAAAATATGGTAATACTCGAGGGTAGAACAGATCAAAGGCTGGATTGGCAATTTGATCTGCGGAATACAATTGCTTTGACCCAATCCTAGATATGGATGAGGTACTGGAGTTTGTTTCTCCTAGTCATTCTGGAATAGAATGGCTTGACGGACCACAAGAGTAATAGGTATCGATGAACGAATGCACACATACTCTTGACTATCAATTGACAAACGAGGGCCAGAAAATAACTAAAGAGGGACAACTCAAAGGAACATATAACTTTCTGAGTTGTGGATGCATAGATTAGTATGTTGAACAAAGCTCAACATATTTCTTCCGGATAACCCATGCAGAAAGGTAGAACTGGCAGAGTCACAACATAGAATCGAGAACTCATCAGGAGCACTCTGGTTGTGATCTTTCTGTTCAACGAGGAACTTCTGCCATGAATGGTTCATGGTATTTGGAAGAATGATATACCATGGACCTCGAGGACTATCGCAAAGGTTACTAGTATCTTAAGGGAACTAGCAAATACTAACAACATGAGGTAGGGTGAATCTCAGGTTCAAAAACCCAGGAGTAGAATACCTACTACTAATTGGCATCACGGAATGCTTTCGAGAATGGTGGCCAGAATCATCACACTGGGAACACAAGACATTGCTAGATTACTAGGTGACTCCCTAAAACACCTAGGGTCATAATAATAGCTCCAACATATATGTCGAGGAAATAAATTACCTCAACGCACCGGTTAGTGTGCTTATTCTGACCATAAAGGACATCGGGAATGGAAAGAAAGGATTTGCAAATGCATCAGATTATCTAGAAACCTGGGATGACTCGGACAGCATAACGGCTGTAAATGCTCAGAAAGATTTAAGACATCATGCAAAATGGTGGCATAACCACTCAACATCACAATATCAGGGTTCTGGAATTAACTAACAACACACGAAAATGGTAGGAACTAAACTGGGGCTTGAAACCAACAATCCTAAGAGTCTACGGATTAGTAACACATGATCCTGATAGATAGAAGAGAAGCCTAGTTCTTAACCCCCGTAGAAAAGAAGAGGATGACTCAGATCAGAGGCATGAGGTATAAGTAGTAAAAAGAGCCTTACGTTTCCTTCCAGAATCAATTCCCTTATATAACTAAAGCATTTCTAGACTCAACTTCGACCAGTTTGGCTTGGCAATCCAACAGGCAGTCAGGCTCTGATACCAAAGCTGTCAGGACCCCGATCCTAAGCCACATCGATCTAGCATGTAATACATCATATCACTTTGCGGCCTCACGCACGGTATTCCCACGGGTGCCACCTTACCGGCCCGGGACCGTTTGCGCCTTTTGGCTCACGTATATGATAGTGTCGCTAGCATCCATATGACAGAGAACCCAGGCCGACATGGCTAGTTGTGAACCCAATGTGGCGCTAACCCATGAGGACAGGCATACATGAATCACATCCAGCATGTCGGTCATCAACGTGTGAATCCGGGCTGTAGCACTGGGCTAACAGGACTTCGGTAACCCGGGCTGTAGCAGGCTAGGCAGGACTCCGGAAGTCACCGCGTGACATTTCCCCGAAGGGACAGACACAGGAACAAAGTGAAACACATGCCGGCCAGTCAAGTGTTCCGAGCAGTAGTGCTGGGCTAGCAGGACTCCGGTGAACCGGGCTGTAGCGGACTACTATCGCTCAGAAAGCACTAGACTACATTTCCCCATATGATAGGCTGCCAAAGATAAACAACTAGATTGTTGGATCCCACTCATACCAAGCATTTCAATCATACACACAATATGCCCGATATGAGTACATACAACATGGCATCACAACAAGACTCTATGACTCAAGTGTTTATTCATTAGGCTCCGAGGAGCGAGATATTACAAACAAGGGTCTCATGACCCAACATTCAGAGCATACAAGTCAAAGCACATGCGGAAGCTTAACATGTCTGAGTACAGACATCTACAAATGAAAAAGGCTGAGAAGCGTGACTATCTACCAGATCCTGCTGAGGGAACAAGATCGTAGCTGAGGTATCAAGCTAAACGTCGAAGTCCATGCAGAACTACTAGCGAGACTGAAGCCTCTCTGCAAAAACATAAATTAAGCAAACGTGAGTACAATTGTACTCAGCAAGACTTACATCAGAACTAACTACATATGCATCAGTATCAACAAAGGGGGTGGTGGAGTTTAACTGTAGCAAGCCAGCTTTGACTCAGTAGCTAACCTGAACTACGACTGCAAGTAACTCTTTGAGGTGGCGCACACGAGTCCACAAATTCACCATACCAATACACCACTATGGATCCGCTCCCGCCTCCCTACGAGAAGGCCATCCATAGCACTCACGCTTATCTTGCGAGTTTTAGAGTATCCACTTTCACTTGTCTATGAACTATGCAAGGGGTCCAAGTTTCCATATCTGAGGAATCCGGCTATTCGAATAGATAATGATAACCCTGCAGGGGTGTACTTCTTCACACACGCTCTCGCCACTTATCGCCCTGTACCCGTCATGTACCTCGGCAACCTTCAAGCGGAAGCCGGGCGAGGGAGTCGGCCACGACCTAACAAACCAACAAGTCTCTAGTCCAGGTTTATCGCCTATTCGGGTTCCATCCGCAAGGAGATCCGGCCGAGGTGTCGCTCACGGCCCCAAACGATGTGTGCAGGGTTCCCAAGCCCACCTCGACGGATGGATCTATGCTTGGTACACCGTGCCACGGTGCCTAGTCTGTCCCAAGCCCACCTGTACCGGGTGCCACTTGGTAGACCACTAACACAACCTACAAACACCAGAAACTAGTTGCAACTCTTGGACAGAGATCGAGTTGGTTAATAAGCGAGAGGGGTCGAGTTACCGGAACCCAATGTGTGGTAGTAACTATTCATGGATCACAAACACAGAACTCAGTTCCTGAGGACGGTTTCAATGAGACAACCCACCATGTACTCCTACATGGCCTCTCACCGCTACCTTTACCAAATCGTGTTCACACACTTAGCTCTCAATAGTAGGACATGTTCACCACATTCCAATTCATTCCCGATGAATCAGACCCGACTCAACTCTAAGCAGTAGCAGGCATGACAACAAGCATGAATGAGTAGGCACATCAGGGCTCAAACAACTCCTACTCATGCTAGTGGGTTTCATCTATTTAGTGTGGCAATGACAGGTCATGCAGAGGAAAGGGGTTCAACTACCGTAGCATGTAACAGTTGAATTGCTGTTGTCCTAATGCAGTAAAAGAGAGCAGGAGCGAGAGAGTGGGATTGTATCGGAATGAACAAAGGGGGTTTTGCTTGCCTGGCACTTCTGAAGATATTATAGTTCTTCATTGGTGTCATCGATCTCATCGTCGAAACAGCGTCTACCGAGGGGGAACAACACCGGCAACAGAGAAAGAACACAATCAATGCAATGCAACAATATGATGTATGATCATGACATGGAATATGCTGTGATTTGAGCTAATGTAGCTAGCAACAATTTAATTGAAGTTGGTTTGAACCCAAGGTTCAAATTCAAAATCCACATAAGACATTTCAAATGCCATTAATTCAAATTGTCATATACAGTGGCTGTAAGTTGTTTAAACATGCATGAGAATGCCATAAACAGATTCCTTGGATTTTTCTGATAATTTTTCATATATAACTTGTTTCATTTGGAGCTACGGTTGAATTTCTATGAATTTTAGAAGTTTTGGGCATTTTCTGGAATTTACTGATTATTAATAAATCCAGAAAATGTATTACTGCGTCAGCATTGGGTCATGCTGACGTCAGCAGGTCAACAGGAGCCGTCCAGGTCAAACCTGGCCAGTGGGGCCCACTGGTCAGTGACTAACTAACTAACTTAAGTTAATTAGAGCCTGGGCCCGCATGTCAGTGTCTAATTTACTTAACTAAGTTAATTAGTACTAACTAAATCTAACACTAATTAAAAAGGGGCCTGTCCCACACGTCAGTCAACCAGGGGAGGTCAAACCCCTGGTCAACGGGTTCAAACCCGCCGGACTTGGTCCACGGCTCGACGCCGGCGACGGCAGACGCGGCGGAGGGCTTTGGGAATCGCCCACAGGCGACCATTTGCACGGCGGAGAGGCTCTACGTGATGAGGGGACTCGTCCGCGTCCAGTGGTGCTCACAGCAGCAGCTGTAGTGGCCTAAAATGATGGCGGCGGCGACTTGCGCGGTGGCCGGAGTTCGGGAGTTGAGCGGATCGGCGTTGCAGGGAACGGCAGGAGCCGCGGGTGGTCGCGGTCCACTCCTGGGAACGTGCTGAGCACGGTGGCGCGCTCGGTTGCGAGCTTGCACGGCTGTGGTCACGGTGGCGGCATGGCCGGTGGAGCCAAGCTCTCGGGCTCGACGGGAACGGGTGCTATGATGAGCTAGTGGGCATGGGAGTAGGGGGGATCGGTAGAGGAGCTCACCGCGAGTTCAGAGGTGGCCTCAGCGAGGTCGGGGATGGGCTGGTGGTGACGAGAGGTCGCCGGCAATCTCGGCGGCCGGAGGAAGAAGAAGGCGATGCAGGCGGCGTTGCAGGGGCTCCCACGGTCGCGTTCTTTAGCGTGCGGCTCCACGGCATCGAGGCGAAGCTAGGGGACCGAACGACGAGGCGAGGCGTGCGGGGTGGCTGCGCTGGAGCTCGTCGGCACGCTGCGAGGTGCTCGGTGGTTGCTCGAGCTGCGCGTGGAGCAGGGCTATAGAGGGAGAGAGGCACCAGAGAGATGGGGGGAGTGAGGGAGTGAGCCAGGGTGCTGCATGGCGTCTCTAAGGTGCCGAGGAGGCCAACAGGGAGGCAGGAGGTGGCCACGGGTGGCTGTGCATGCTGCACACAGTTGCTTCTCCTCCTGGCAGGAGGAAGAAGACATCGCTGCCCTTGGTGGGCTCTGGTGGGCTGGCTACGGCTGGGCCTCTTAGGTAAGGCTAGGTGAGTTCTGCCCTTTTCCTAATTTTATTTCTCTTTTCTATTTTCTGTAATTGTGTTTGGCTTTATTAAAAATACTTAGGCACACTCAAAATTCACCAAACTGCTCATGGCCACTGTTTGGAAAATATCCAACATGGAACATTTCAGTTTAGGATTATTTGGACATTTTAAATATTTTATAGAATTTAAGTTCCCAAATTCAAATAGAGTATGATTTAATTCAGAGCCCAAATATGACATGGAAAAATGTGCATCACCTCTGTCTACTGTTCACAGTATTTTCCATAAATGATGAACATTTTTGAAAGCCGTTTGGACTTACTGAAATAATTTTAGGTGAACCTAGTGAATTCCTTGAATGCTAGGGTTTAGGCAATCCCCATTTCAACTTTAACTGAAAAAATTATCATGATGCACACAAGAAGGGCTAGCCTAGTGCATACTAGAACTAGGGATGTGACAGCTTGATGGTGTTAGGGCGTTTAATGGCCGGACTGGAGAACTGCCTGGAAAGGCTGCTTTGTACTTCCGCTGCAAGGGCCGCCGTGTGCTCCTCCATTCGGAGGGAGCATTCGGTGTTTCCGTTGACCGTGATTACTCCACGAGGGCCTGGCATCTTGAGCTTAAGGTATGCGTAGTGCGGTACCGCATTGAATTTGGTGAATGCGGTTCGTCCGAGCAGTGCATGATAGCCACTGCGGAATGGGACTATGTCGAAGACCAATTCCTCGCTTCGGAAATTATCCGAGGATCCGAAGACCACTTCAAGTGTGACTGAGCCTGTACAGTTGGCCTCTACACCTGGTATTACGCCTTTAAAGGTCGTTTTGGTGGGCTTAATCCTCGAGGGCTCGATGCCCATTTTTCGCACTGTATCCTGGTAAAGCAGGTTCAGGCTGCTGCCGCCGTCCATGAGGACTCTAGTGAGATGAAATCTGCCAATAATTGGGTCTAGAACCAATGCGGCAAATCGTCCATGACGGATGCTAGTGGGATGGTCTCTTCGATCAAAGGTGATCAGGCAGGAGGACCATGGGTTGAACTTTGGGGCGACTGGCTCTACCGCGTATACGTCCCTTAACGCGCGCTTCCGCTCCCTTTTTGGGACGTGGGTGGCATATATCATGTTCACCGTCCGCACTTGTGGGGGGAAACCCTTCTGTCCATTGTTGTTCGGCGGCCGGGACTCCTCGTCGTCGTCGCTATGCAGCCCCTTGTCTTCATTGTCGGTGCTTAACTTGCCTGCCTGCATGAACACCCAACAATCCTTGTTGGTGTGATTGGCCGGCTTTTCGAGGGTGCCATGTATTTGGCACAAGCAGTCGAGTATTCGGTCCAAGCTGGACGGGCCCCTAGGATTCCTTTTGAATGGCTTTTTCCGCTGACCAGATTTAGAGCCTCTGAATCCGGCATTAACTGCCGTATCCTCAGCATTGTCGCCGTTAATGCGGTGCTTCTGCTTGTTGCGACGCGACCTGCCACTAATGTCCCTGGTGTCCGAACTACCAGGGTTCTTGGTCATATTGTTGCTGCGAGCAAGCCAGCTGTCCTCTCCCGCGCAAAAGCGGGTCATGAGTGTCGTGAGTGCTGCCATGGATTTCGGCTTTTCCTGTTCAAGGTGCCGGGCCAGCCACTCGTCACGGATATTGTGCTTGAAGGCTGCCAGGGCCTCAGCGTCCGGACAATCGACTATTTGATTTTTCTTTGTTAGGAACCGTGTCCAGAATTGCCTGGCCGATTCCTCTGGCAGCTGAATTACGTGACTTAGGTCATCAGCGTCTGGGGTCGCACGTAAGTGCCCTGGAAATTGTCAAGGAATGCGGCTTCTAGGTCCTCCCAACAACTGATTGATCCTGTTGGCAAGCTGTTGAGCCAATGCCGAGCTGATCCTTTAAGCTTGAGTGGGAGGTATTTGATGGCGTGAAAATCATTGCCGCGGGCCATGTGGATATGAAGGAGATAATCCTCGATCCATACCACAGGGTCTATTGTGCCATCATATGATTTGATGTTTACGGGTTTGAAACCCTCGGGGATTTGATGATCCATTATTTCATCTGTAAAGCACAGTGGGTGTGCGGTGCCTCTGTACTGGGCGATATCATGACATAGCTCCAATGAGTTTTGTCTACTGTGTTCGGCCCTGCCGAATTTGTGGCCGGCGTGACGGTTACCGTCTCGAGCCATGGGGTGCCCACGCGATCCGTAGATCGATCGTGTTTGCCTTGCCTTGTCCTCCAGCATGTCTCGTAAGTCCGGCGCATATTCCCGTGCCTTGGTACGGGGTGCGGCTTGAGTGGAGGGCCGGGAGGCCTCTCTATCGCGGCCACGAGGTGGCCGTTCGGCCGCATCAAGTGCTTCCTCCTCTAATTGGGGTATCAACCCGCGCTTTGGGTAACTCTTGGAGGGGCGTTCGAGTTTATGTTCTTCGGCCGCAAGGACTTCTGTCCATCTGTCAACCAGCAAATATTGATCAGCTCAGAGCTGTTGCTGTTTTTTCTTGAGGCTTCTTGCCGTGGCCATAAGCCTGCGTTGGAAACGCTTTTGCTCGACGGGATCCTCTGGCACGACGAATTCGTCGTCGTCGAGGCTTGCCTCGTCTTTGGAGGGAGGCATATAATTATCGTCCTCAACCTCTCTGTCTGCCGCTCTCTCATGAGGGCTGGTTTCTCCATCCTCCTGTGCTAAACCTTGCTGGAGGGGGTTTTCTTCGGCACTCTTCAGAGTATTATTATCTCCCGTACTGGAATCGCCGTTTTTGTGTTGGCGGGATTTTGAGCGGCGCCACTGACGCCGGCGCTTGGGCTGTTTCTTGGAGGAGTCATCCTCCGCTGTTCCGTCGCCCTCTCCCTCTTTGGGGGTGTCCACCATGTATATGTCATATGACGAGGTGGCTTTCAAGGGCCTAGTAGGCGCTGGTTCTTCATTGTCTCCTTCATCGGCGTCCATACCGTCGATGTCTTCGGAGTCAAAGTCGAGCATGTCGGTTAAATCGTCGACAGTGGCTACAAAGTGGGTGGTGGGTGGGCTTTGAATTTCTTCATCATCCGTAGTCCAACCTTGCTGATCATAGTCCGGCCAGGGCTCTCCTGACAAAGAGAGAGACTTCAGTGACTTCAGGATATCGCCGAAAGGCGAGTGCTGAAAGACGTCTGCGGCCGTGAACTCCATGATCGGTGCCCAATCGGATTCGATCAGCAGGGGCGCGGAGGGTTCGGAGTCCGTAGAAGAATCCGGCTTCGTGGAGTCACGAGTCTCGCAGAGTACGGGGCTGGTGTTCAGCTCAACCGCTGTTCGGATCACAGTCCCCGAGGTGGCGTCCAACCGCCCATCATGGCTGGCTTCGAACTAAGGGTCGGAGCCGACGCGGGTGTGGCCTCCAGGGCACTGTTCGGCGGCAAAGCTAGATCATGCTCGTCGTGACAGTGCGGCGCGCTCGGCGGTGGTTCGAGTCCGTGGAAGATCAAGTCCCCGCGGATGTCAGCCGTGTAGTTTAAATTTCCGAATCTGACCTGACGGCCAGGGGCGTAGCTTACAATCTGCTCTAGATGGCCAAGTGAATTGGCCCGTAGTGTGAAGCTGCGAAAGACGAAGATCTGTCTGGGAAGGAAGGTCTCACCCTGGACTGCATCGCTGTTGATGATCGTAGGAGCCATCGGGCCTGACGGCAACGACACAGAGGAACTCTCAATGAAAGCACCAATGTCGGTGTCAAAACCGGCGGATCTCGGGTAGGGGGTCCCGAATTGTGCGTCTAGGCCGGATGGTAACAGGAGGCAAGGGACACGAAGTTTTACCCAGGTTCGGGCCCTCTCGATGGAGGTAAAACCCTACGTCCTGCTTGATTAATATTGATGATATGGGTAGTACAAGAGTAGATCTACCACGAGATCAGAGAGGCTAAACCCTAGAAGCTAGCCTATGGTATGATTGTTGATGTGTATGTTGTCCTATGGACTAAAACCCTCCGGTTTATATAGACACCGGATAGGGTTAGGGTTACATAGAGTCGGTTACAATGGTAGGAGATCTTCATATCTGTATCGCCAAGCTTGCCTTCCACACCAAGGAAAGTCCCTTCCGGAGACAGGACAGAGTCTTCAATCTTGTATCTTCATAGTCTAGGAGTCCGGCTTGATGGTATAGTTTGGCTATCCGAACACCCCCTAGTCCAGGACTCCCTCAACTATGAAGCAAGAACCTCATCAAGCAACACCTGATCCCTCCTTGATAGTATTGGCTTTTCCTATAGACTCAATGTGATCTTGGATCACTAAAATATAAAATGTAGAGTCTTGAGCTTTGAGCTTGAGCCAATCTTTTTATCCTTATTATTTTGAGGGGTCCACTTTCCTCATCCATGCCATGCCATTTATTGAGCTTTTCCTGAAATATTAATCTTGGAATAGCATTAGCTCAATGAGCTATATGTTGTTAGGAATTACCAAAACCACCTAGGGATGATAGTTGCACTTTCATAAAGGGATCGGATTGGAAAGTGCAAACACAATTGGAGAGTCGGAGATTTTTTGCGTGGTTCTGATAGGTGGTGCTATCGTACATCCACGTTGATGGAGACTTCAACCCACGAAGCGTAACGGTTACGCGAGTCCACGGAGGGCTCCACCCACAAAGGGTCCACGAAGAAGCAACCTTGTCTATCCCACCATGGCCATCGCCCACGAAGGACTTGCCTCACAAAGGTAGATCTTCACGAAGTAGGCGATCTCCTTGCCCATACAAACTCCTTGGTTCAACTCCACAATCTTCACGGAGGCTCCCAAGTAACACCTAACCAATCTAGGAGACACCACTCTCCAAAAGGTAATAGACGGTGTGTTAATGATGAACTCCTTGCTCTTGTGCTTAAAATGATAGTCTCCACAACACTCAACTCTCTCTCATAGATTTGAATTTGGTGGAAATATGATTTAAGTGGAAAGCATCTTGGGGAAGGCTGGAGATCAAGATTCAAATGGTTGGAATGGAATATCTTGGTCTCAACACATGAGTAGGTGATTCTTTATTAGAAAATGAATGCTAAAGTGTAGGCACGTTCTGATGGCTCTCTCCTATGAAGAAGGGAGGGTGGAGGGGTATATATAGCCTCCACACAAAATCTAACCATTACACACAATTTACCAAACTCGGTGGGACCGAATCAGAAAACTCAGTCAGACCGATTCAGTTCATAATGTGACCGTTAGGCATTTCGGTGGGACCGATGTGCTAGGGTTAGGGTAAAACCTCATCTCGGTTTGACCAATTACACAAACTCGATGAGATCAATTTTGGTAATAAGCAAAACAGAGAGTTGGTCAGGCAAACTCGATGGGACCGAAATAATTGCAATAGGCAACAGAGAGTTTGCAAGCCCATCTCGGTGAGACCGAGATCCCATCGGTGAGACCGAATTGATTAGGGTTTCTGATAGTGGCTATGTCAAGTGAACTCGATGGCGCTGGATGGATCAAATCGGTGGGGCCGAGTTTGACTTTTGGTTTGGGACATATGTGGATATGAAAATGTGGTTGAGGGCTTTGGAGCATATCACTAAGCACTTTGAGCAAGCAAGCCATTAAGCAACACCTCACCCCCTTTTAATAGTATTGGATTTCCTAAGGACTCAATGTGATCTTGGATCACTAAAAGTAAAATATAGAGTCTTGAGCTTGAGCCAATATGTGTCCTTAGCATTTTGAAGGGGTTCCACATCCTCTTGTCCATGACACTCCATCTGTTGAACTTATCTGAAATATACTAGATATCAACATTAGTCCAACAAGAGATATGTTGACATTAATTACCGAAAGAACCCAGGGAGCACTTGTGCTTTCAGTCTCCCCCTTTTTGGTAATTAATGACAACATACATCAAAGCTTTAGATAAAGATATAGGGAATAGCAAGTAAAGCTTTGGAAGGACATGTAGCATGCACAGGCTCCCCCTATATGCATGCATCCATGTAACTATGGAATATGAGAGCATGTGAATGCATAATCATGATAGAGCAAGCAATGAGTTACATGTATCTTGGCTATATGCATCAAAGCAAATGATGTGGATAGGAACTGTACCTTCATGTTCACGAGTCCTTCTTGCAAACAATATGTACATAAGCAAGAGATCATCATACACATGGGTGAGATGCACATACTTACCTTGTGGTCTTAAGCTAGCTTAGGAAGAGATGAAACTGAGTAAACATGGTTAGATAACACAGATATATCTACTAAACATAGCAAACGGCAAACCACAAGAGTACCAAGACTGGGATGACATGTAGAGAATGAGTACTAGATACTCCCATTGGATATAGACTTGTCCCCAAGGATAAAGATATGCAATGAATTCAAGATTTCCTTCTCTTAGATGTCTTTCTCCCCTTGAATCTTATATTTGATAATGGAAGAATATAGGGAACAGAAAATCAGAGCAAAACAGATCAGAGCACAGAAACATACGACATGAAACAAACTAACATGTCTTTCCCCTCTTAAAGACATGTGACTTTTCTCCTCTTGAATACCAAGCATCTGGGGTCTCTCTTCGTTTGAAATGATTAAGCATTCTCCCCCTTTGAAGTACTCTCCCCCTTTTTAAGTGAGTAAGCTTTGATGTGATCTCTCTCTCCCCCTTTGACATCAATTTCCAAGAAGGGATCTTCTAGATTGTGAGTCAAAATAGGTTTGGTCCTTGAGTCACAGAGCAAAGCAGCATATAGAGTGTGATGCTGGCAGAGGACGAGAATCATTGAGTGGAGCTGGAGCAATTGTGCAGGATGCAAGTGGCAAATTGTCTTCTCTGGAGTGAAATCGGTAACACCGAGTTGTATTCTTCGGTGGCACCGAAATGGTTCGGTTTGACCGAAAGCTACAGACCAGTGTGACCGAGTTCAGTACAGAGAGAACATTTGTCACCTCAGCTCACTAGGAAAATAAGATCTCACAAAGACTTGCAATGAATTAACTGAAGGATTTGCAATGAATTGGAGGCAGGGAATGCAGAACAAAACAAGGAAAAAAGAAAAGAAATCTAGATGAAGGGAAACAAAAAAATGAAGGAGACAAATGCAAGAATACATAGAAACACTAGAGAACTTCATCTAGAATTGGTCGGCAACAAAGTCACCTATGTTAGAGTATATTGACTGAGGAGTCAAGTGAAAACACTTGATCATAGGTCATACTCATCATTTAAGATCAAAATGGGGTTACTGTTTTCCATTTAAGCATTTGATGTATTCGCATCTTGTTGAGTTGCTTTGACCCATGACTTGGGGTAAAGCTTCTCTAAGATGGAATAACATACCTTGGGTGGTGGTGTTGGACTCGATCGTGTAGTTGAACTTGCGTGGGATGCTCAAGGTTGTTGTAGCTCATCAAGGATTGGGAGCACCACTTGTAGTTTGAGTTCATCTACCTACATGGGTTAGTGCAAGGAAGAGCACTTGTGTATCCAAATTGACAATCAAGTATTTGATACCAAATGAAATTTAATGTATAGAAATGGTCAAAGGATATGTTGAAAGATTTCATGCTTCCTTGTATTCAACCACAACATAGTAGAGACTTGGTGATGTAGAGATTGTTCAAGATGTGACTGATTTGCAATCTCATAGATTTTGATTCATCCAAGTACCTACAAGGGTTAGATAGCATGCAAGGGTGCAAATATATCCAAGACATATGATCATCATCATAAGAGAAACATCAAGGATTAGACAAAGGCTCATGCCTTGCATGTATCCAAATGGAGTTTCTACTCCAAGTTTGAAGCATCAGTTATGTTCAATTCACCTCTTAAACGGAAAAATACTTTCTCATCAAACAGTTTGGTGAATATATCCGCCAATTGCTTATCGGTAGGAATATGATTGAGATCAATGTCCCCTTTGGCAACATGATCTCGAATGAAATGATGACAAACTTCAATATGCTTGGTTCGAGAATGTTGCACATTTCGGCGTTCTGGGAACGAGGGTCCCCAGACTTGCCTGCTTGCGGCCCACGGCGTGGCTGAGCTAGCAGGTCTATACGGCCCATCTTCATCGACGAGGTATTCAAGAACCTCGCGAGGGGCCAAGCCTCGCGAGGCGGACGATGCAAGACCTCCTCAAGAGCAGCCTCGCCAGGCAGGCTCACGAGGGGCGGAGAGATCAAGGCAAGGCAAACCTCGCGAGGTCCTAATGACGTGAGCCATGACGATCGAGACCAGGCAGGTGCTAGCGCGCGCAGTGTCCTTGCTTCCTCTTTGGTGCCAAGGGGGCAAGCACAGGCGCGGAGTACCAAGGCATCAAGCAAAGGTTTCCATATCGGAGCAATGAGGCCAAGACCAGCAGGACGGCGAGACGGAGGTCACCATGGAGCCCAAGACAGCGTCACCACCAGAGCCTTTTGCAGGCGAAGACCACTTTTGTTAGGATAAGCTGTACTAGTTGTCCCCTTTCAACTTGGCTGTTGTTGGCTCCCTTCCCACTCAATATTTGGGGAGAGGACCAGGGCCTATATAAGTAGAACTTGCCACAACAGTAGAAGGAGGACTGGGACAAGGACGGATCATCAAGATCATCCCCAACCACACAAGTGCACCAAGCACAAGAACACCTCAACCTCAGGAGGTTGTTCCTCCCCTTGTACTGTTCATCATCAGCCCAAGAGGCAATCCACCACCACCACACTGGAGTAGGATATTACATCACAACAGTGGCCCGAACCAGTATAAATCTTGTGTCTTTGTGTTGCAAGTTCATCGAGTTCGTCTGCGAGATCTTAGAGAGCTAGGGCGTGGATCGATAGGGAGAAATCCTTCGCGCGCACCCCAGTGTTTGAACCTCGAGTTTTGCCGGAACCCATGATCCGACATTTGGCGCGCCGGGTAGGGGTGCACTGAAGCTTCCTTCCATCGCTCCGTGTCCCGTTGCTCCGTCGTCTCCATGACAGACGCAAGCCGCGCTCGTGCTGAGCGCCGGGCTTCCCTCACCGTCCGCGTCGCTGAGACGGCTCCCATCGGTGGGCCACCTTGTCGTTCCCCGTCGCCTTCCGCCAACGCCGCCACCATCCCGACAGGGAACGAGCAGCAAGCATCCTCGCTGCCCCCTCGGTGCGGCGGGATGGTCGCACCGCCACTCCATCACTGACCCCGGCCGGTTCTTCTTCCCATGCACGCCACCCTCCAATGGATGCACGGGCCGCGCTCCTCATGGAGCATGAGCTCCTGCGCTACTGACCGGTCGACGACCTCTACAAGGACTAGCTCGACCGCATCACCGAGCTTGTCCACGCCGTAGGGGTCTCCCCTGCGCCGTCCCTCTCTTCGCCTCGCTCTCTGGCAACTACGGGTGATGTGGCGCACGGAGCGCCTCCACCACCTCTGCCCCAAGACGGCGCCCTGGCGCCAAGGCGCGCGGCTCCACGACACGACCCGCCGCGTCCCGCGCCCGTGTGTGAAGAAAGAAGATGTCAAGAAGTCCCTCGATCGCAAGCAAACGCTCCGCCGCTCCTCGCGCCACCGCGCCAGGACCGGCTGCTGCAGCAAGACCGCGCACCACCTGTAGCGGTAGGGCGCGGACCCCATCAAGACCAAGCTCCACCACCAAGGCGGGTGAGGGAGTCCTGGATTAGGGGGTCTCCGAAAAGCCGGACTATATCCTTTGGCCGGACTGTTGGACTATGAAGATACAAGATTGAAGACTTCGTCCCGTGTCCGGATGGGACTCTCCTTGGCGTGGAAGGCAAGCTAGGCAATACGGATATGTAGGTCTCCTCCCTTGTAACCGACTCTGTGTAACCCTAGCCCCCTCCGGTGTCTATATAAACCGGAGGGTTTAGTCCGTAGGAAAACATACAATCATACCATAGGCTAGCTTCTAGAGTTTAGCCTCTACGATCTCGTGGAAGATCAATTCTTGTAATACTCATACCATCAAGAACAATCAAGCAGGACGTAGGGTATTACCTCCTTCAAGAGGGCCCAAACCTGGGTAAACATTGTGTCCCTTGTCTCCTATTACCATCCGCCTTAGACACACAGTTTGGGACCCCCTACCCGAGATCCGCCGGTTTTGGCACCGACATTGGTGCTTTCATTGAGAGTTCCACTGTGTCCTCACCATAAGGCTTGATGGCTCCTTCGATCATCGATAGCGATGCGGTCCAGGGTGAGGTTTTCCTCCCGGGACAGATCTTTGTATTCGGCGGCTTCGCACTGCGGGCCGATTTGCTTGGCCATCTAGAGCAGATCGAGAGCTACGCCCCTGGCCATCAAGTCCGATCCGAAAACTTAAACTACACTGCCGACATCCGCGGAGACTTGATCTTCGACAGATTCAAGCCCGTGTCAGGTGCGTCGCACAGTCACGACGAGCACGAGTTAACTCTACCGTTGGACAGTGTTCGGGAGATCACATCTGCAACTACTCCGGCCTTCAATCCGGAGCAAATTGCGCCATCCAAGGACGGAGAGATAGACCCCGCCATGGGGGCCGCATTGTCAGTGGCGATGGCGCCGGATACTGACTTCACCCCTTATGAGAGCCGTGTTGCCAAACCACTGGATTCGTCTCCGGCCACGGACTCCAAGCCACCTGCATCCGTGCCCATCGAATCCGACTGGGCGCCGATCATGGAGTTCACCTCCACGGATATCTTTCAGCACTCGCCTTTCGACGATGTGCTAAATTCATTAAAGTCTCTCTCCTCGTCAGGAGAACCTTGGCCGAACTATGTCCGGCTAGAATGGGATACGCACGACGAGGAAATTCGCTTCCCGCCCACCTCGCACTTAGTAGCCACTGTCGACGACTTAACCGACATGCTCAACTTCGACTTTGAAGACATCGGCAGCATGGACGAAGATGCAGGAGACAAACAGGAACCAGCGCCCACGGGGCGCCGGACAGCCACTTCATCACATGACATATACATGGTGGATACACCCAAAGAAGGCAATGGCGAAGAGACAGCGGAGGATGGCCCCTCCAAGAAGCAACCCAAGCACTAACGTCAGCGGCACCGCTCTAAGTCCCGCCATAGCAAAAATAGCGATAATAGCGCAAGAGAAAATAACACTCCAGTCGACTCCAGAGAAAACGACGACCACATGGCCCCGGAGGCAGAGCACGATGAAGCTGCAAGCGGCGAACATAGTACGGGTCCGACATCCGAACACGGCGACGCCGAGTATAAACCTCATCAAACCCCCTCTGGGGAGGAAAATAGTCTGGACGAAGATGCACACATCATCCCGGAAACGCACTTGGAGCAAGAGAACCTCCGCAGAAGGCTTATTGCAACAGCGAGGAGTCTGAAGAAGCAGAAGCAAAGGCTTAAGGACGCACAAAATACATTCAACAGCAGGTGGAAGAAAGTGCTCGACAACGAAGCAAAGTATGGTGGAAGTTACCACACAAAAAGCTATCCAAAGCGAAGCTGTTACCTGAATTCGACGACGAGGCCTCAGAGCCCACACAGCCAAAAAAAGAAACGGCCAACCAGCCGGATCCACCACCTTGTGACCGCGATAGAGCGGATAACAGATACGCACATAAGTCAACACACGATGTACGTGAGGACTTTTGCCAAAAATCCAGTACGACCAGATCCATCTATGGATCTAGGAAGCATGCTCCGGCACAAAATCAAAACCAAATACCACAACCATCCGAACGCCATGGTACATGCAAGTACAGGGGTGCCACACACCCCCTATGTTTCACCGATGAGGTGCTGGATCAAGAATTCCTAGAAGGATTCAAACCAGTGAATATCGAGGCATACGACGGGACCATAGACCCTGGGGTCTGGATTGAGGACTTTATCCTCCATATACATATGGCTCGCAGAGACGACCTCCATGCCATTAAATACTTGCCCCTCAAGCTTAAAGGACCAGCTCAGCACTAGCTCAAAAGCCTCCCCGAAAACTCAATTGGAAGTTGGGAGGAGCTCAAGGACGCTTTTCGGGCTAATTTTCAAGGGACCTGCGTCCGACCTCCGGATGCAGACGATTTAAGTCATATAACTCAACAGTCAGAAGAGTCCGCCCGAAAGCTTTGGAACAAGTTTCTCACCAAGAAGAACCAAATCATCGACTGTCCGGACGCCGAAGCCTTAGCAGCTTTCAAACACAATGTCCGAGATGAATGGCTCGCCAGACACCTCGGCCAAGAAAAACCGAGAACAATGGCAGCTCTAACAAGTCCATGACCTGCTTTTGCGCGGGCGAAGACAGCTGGTTAGCCTGCAATAAAAGCACCAGTGACCCAAGCACATCCGAAGTCAGGGATGGCAATGGAAAACCACGACGCAATAAAAGCAAGCGTTGAAATAAAGAAGATAGCCTAGATAATACGGTGGTAAATGCCGGATTCAGGGGCTCTCGACTAGGTCAGCGGAAAAAGCCTTTCAAAGGTAGCAGAGACGGACCGTCTGGCCTAAACAAGATTCTTGACAAACTATTTCAGATTCATGGCACCCTCGATAAACCTGCAAATCACACCCACAGAGAATGTTGGGTCTTCAAGCAGGCCGGTAAGCTAAATGCCAAACACAAGGGGGGGGGACCAAGCGAAGACGAGGACGAGCCTCGCCAGCAAAGCACTGGAGGACAGAAAAAATCCCACCAGAGGTTAAAACAGTCAACATGATCCATGTGATGAAGAGGAGAAGCAAACATGCACTGCGAGACACACGCGCCATAGAGCCCGTCACCCCTAAGTTCAACCCCTGGTTGGCCTGCCCGATCACTTTCGATCGCGGGGATCACGCGACAAGCATCTGGCAGGAAGGATTGGCTGCCTTGGTGTTAGACCCAATAATAAACGGATACCATCTCACACGAGTCCTCATGGACGGCGGCAGTGGTCTAAATCTGATATATCAGGATACGGTCCACAAAATGGGGATAGACCCGACAAAAATAAGCCACCGTACTACTTCCTTCAAGGGAGTAATACCTGGCCTGGAGGCCCGTTGCACGGGCTCTCTATTACTAGAGGTTGTATTCGGTTCTTTCGACAACTTCCGAAGCGAGAGCTTAAATTTCTACATCACTCCATTCCAAAGTGGCTATCTGGCACTACTTGAAAGAGCGGCTTTCGCCAGTTTTAATGCAATCCCGCATTACGCTTCTCTCAAGCTCATGATGCCCGGTCCACGTGGCACCATCATAGTTAGCGTAAATACTGAGCGTGCTCTACGCGCGGAAGAATGTGCGACGGCTTTAGCCGCCGAGCACTAGACGGCCTCACCAACCAGAAAAAATGATAGGTCGTCAAGACCACGGACACGGTTAGACGAGTCCGGTGCACCACTACATATACATGAGATTGGTTTGATGATCAAGCCCTCCTAGACGGTACCAGGGGCTTCCCGTGTGTAATCAGGGCTAGTCCGTCTCAACTCGACTTATCTTGAATTTTAATGGTTTATTGATAATAACCAATTTTCTGGCACGACAACTTTCACCTAAGTTCTTCTCTTTTACAGATGAGAATCGTGCTACACCTGTCCAGGAAACGGCACAACGGAGACACAGGCGCAGACGTGCAGCAGGGACCCGCTCAAAGGTTTCTTTTTAGATTAAGACCCTACATAAACCTTTTTTACTGTCTCTTGTTGTTCACATCCTCCGGATACTCAATACAACCGAGAAGGATCCGACGTATTGGCATGTGGCCACGTCAGGATATTGCACATACCTGGACACCGGTGGTTTATTATTAAGGGCATTGTTCAGCCCGGCATATGTTATAAAGACCGAATACCTTAGAGAGTGTTCGGCATCGCGAGTTTGGCCTTATATGCATCAGCTCCGAATCATGTCTTTGGTCAAATGTTGGGTTTGCCCGGCTCTCATGTTTTGGTACCTTACGTTCCTCTATATCGGCTAAGGTAGCACTGGGAGAACTACTGCGATTGTGCCCTGGTTCATCCGGATGAGCACCTCAGTAGAGAAAGCCGAAAACTGACTGTCATGATATAGCGCGAGACTGGTCAACCACTCGATGACTCAGCGGAATCTTCGGGATTCCTCTGCATTAACGACGGGCCGTTTCCTGGTCATGTACGTATGCGCCCCGTATTCGGACGAGCGCAGAAGTACCAGGGGCTATATAGTAGCCCCCCCCCCCCAGTCAAACTCCTATGGCTAAGTGAAAGTGTTAAAGCAATTTAGTCCGATTGCCTCGTTCGCTGCGCTACCACCTCCTTAATGGACCAAGACGTTGGATCAAGTGTGAATACATGTTTTTGTGAACACCCCTGCATTATATGCGTGGGGCTGGAAGCCGACGACTGCAAACTTTCAGGTTATATACATAAACAGCTGCACAGGAGGCATCATAGTACTTTCAGGAAAAAGTATAATCACAGCCTTGATAGCTCAATAAAACATTGTTTTTACAATGGGAGTACATGTCACTAGAACATAATATTCTTCGAGCACTGAGCCTCTATCAAACAAGCGCCTTCAAGAACTTCTTCAAAGTAGAGCTCGACAGCCACTCGGCCCACGGCCGAACCCTGTGTTGCAACAGTGGTGGCCTCCATCTCCGCCCAGTATGTCTTGACACGGGAAAAGGCCATCCGCGCACCCTCTATGCACGCCGACCTCTTCATAGCATCAATGTGCGGCACATCACCAAGGAATTGTTGCACTAAACTAAAGTAACTATTCGGCCTTGGCCCTCCTGGCCACAGATGATCCACAACAGACCTCATGGCAAGTTCGGACAACCTATGGAGCTCGATCCACTCGGCCATTTGCTCATTCAACAACAGCGGACGCACTGGAGCATGGAACTGTGACCAGAACAACTTTTCCACTTCGCGATCTTTTTGATCCTTCAAGTATTCGGCCGCATCAGCAGCACTTGCCGGCAAATCCACGTAGGCGTCCGCAGAACTCCATAGTTGATCAAGAGGTGCATACTTCGGATCTCCGAACTTAGTACGCAATAGAAAGGGCTTCCCAACTACGATATCTCCAGCTTGATGCAGCTCCTCCTTCACCGCTCGTATTTTGGAACGGGCTTCCTTGGATGCTACCATGGCCTTCTCCAGGTCCGTCGCCTTCACATGGTTTTCTTCTTCAAGAAGCTGATAACGGTCAGCGGCATCTTTCAACTCAACGGCGATCTTGGCCATTCTTTCCTTGCTCTGTCAATGTGCGGCCTGTTCGGCCGTCAGCTCTTCAACCGCCTTTAGAGCAGCCGCATCGCTATTTCTGGCTTGCTCCTTGGCTCGGGCAAGTTCCGTCCGAAGGGTCTCCACGGTGGCAGCTCCATCTGCAGTCACAACATATTAAAGATATTGGCATCATGCTCCTCTTACTATGTGTTGGTCACCGGAGAAATCACTTACCCTGTGCCTCGTCAAGCCGCTTGTTGACAAGCACGATGTCAGCATCGGCCGCATCAAGTTGCCGCTTTAGCTCGGCAAACCCATCAGTCCGGCTAGCCACCGGAGCTTCAGCCACCTACACATAAAGGCGGTCTGGTCATTACCTGGGACTATGATCCTCTGTTTGCCACTGTTTTTGACGAGATCCAGAGTCTCAGGGGAAACTATCTGCATAGGGCACACCTAACGTGTGTGGTACTGTCAAAAACATACACTATTCCACGTACCTCAAAGCCTTTCAGCAGACTCATAAAAGCTTCATGCAATCCGCTTTCAATGGATGAAATCCTTTCAATTACTGTACCCATTAGCATACGATGCGCTTCTGAGATGGCCGCGTGCTCCAGAAGATCCTTCAGTGCGTCCAACCGCACATTGTATGGTTCCGGACTCTTTCTGTCGCTCTCTTTACGAGCCGAATACTGAGGACTCTGGGTGACCAAGGGATTACCCCTGGCCTTGGCGGATCAGGAGAAACCCTCCGCGACGACACTTCAGGGTCGCCCGCCTCATGAGGCGGTGTGGTAGGGGGAGGTGTTTCGCTCTCCATCATCTCCGGAAGAAGATCCCCCGAAGACGAACTCTGTCGAGAAGGGCTACGATCCGAACTACAAGATATAAGTTTCGGTTATTGTCTTCAGAAGTAAGGTAGGATATTTTCACTACTAAGTACTTTTTGTTTACTTACAGCTTGGTAGAGGGCTAATTCCCTTGCGGACACTGTGTGGCAAGGGTACCCCCCGGGGCAGGACCCTCTGGCGAAGATTTCTTCCCTCATTTGGAAACCTCTGTTTCCGGATCTTCAGAGATGGTCCTCTTCCTTCCTCGGGGAGAGGGAATGTCAGATTCTTCTCCTTGGTTATCCTCCTTCGCGGAGGCACTCATTCCCCCGGTTGGGACGAGTAGTGAGTGAGGCTCGCTTTCGGCCTCTTTATTCCCCCTTTATCTTCCTTCGAGGGCGCCTGATAAGGCGCCGGCTCCAGCATTCTGTCTAGTACCGGATTGGCCAAGCCCTCGGGAAGGGGGGCCGGACACCTGATCATCTTCGCCTTTGTTATCCAGTCCGGGTCAAATAGCGACTTTTCAGAATGATGTTATGATAAATAAGAGAAACAGTGTGTTCGACCATGGGATTACTTACTTGGGTATCCGATCGATTACAGCTCAGACCCGCATCCTCGGTGGTGTCTGTACACTTTATTTGTGGTCCGAAGAACAACTTGTACATCTCCTCGAGCGTCATGCCGAGGAAATGCTGAATGATTCGTGGTCCCTCTAGGTTGAACTACCACAAACAAAGAGGTCTACGTCTGCACGGCGGACCTGGCAAACTAGCATGACATGCATCACTGTGACCAAGTTGACGTCTCTCTCAATGAGATCACGGATGCGACTCTGCAATATCAGCACATCCTTTACTGGACCCCAGTTTAGCCCCTCGCTGATCCATGACATCAGTTGTGGTGGGGGCCCGCGCAAAAGGCAGGGGCGGCTACCCATTTGGCACTCCGGGGAGCTGTGATATAAAACCACTCCCGCTGCCACAAACTGGGCACCTCTGGGAAGGAACCCTTTGGCCATGGAGCATCAGCGCTTTTGCTTATCACGGCACCTCTGCACTCTGCGTGCCTCCCCTTGATCATCTTCGGCTTCATATTGAAGGTCTTGAGCCACAGGCCGAAGTGAGGGGTAATGCGAAGGAAGGCCTCACATACGACGATAAACGACGAGATGTGAAGGAGGGAATTCGGGGCTAGATCATGGAAATCCAGCCGATAATAGAACATGAGCCCCCTAAAAAGGGGTCTAGACCGAGGCCTAGTCCTCGAAGGAAGTGAGAGATGAACACAACACTCTCATTGGGTTAGGGAGTGAGGATGACCTGCCCTCGGACGGGCAGCCTGTGCGAGATTTCGGCGGTCAGATATCTGGCCTCTCTCAGCTTCTTGATGTCCTCCTTTGTGATAGAGGAAGGCATCCACCGACCTTGGAGGTTGGATTCGGACATGGTTGAAGGTCCAAAGCGCCTGACATGAGCCTGGGGTGTTGGAACTCGAGGTGGGGGAAGGATTCGATTGAGCGCGAGAGGAAAAAGGGACGGGTCTTGGCCTCTTTATAAAAAGGGTGAATGTCAAGCGTCCTCCTCGCGGCCGTTTTGGACTCGCCTAAAATCAAGGAATCGTACCAACGGGCACGAGTGGGTTACCCACGTCCGTATTGATGAGAATCCCGTAATAAGGGGACACGATCTCTGCTTCGACAAGACGTGTCAAGAAAACCGCCTCGCGATATGTGCGGTGCTGGTTTAGAAAAACGGTTCGAATAATGACCGGGCCATGATGTAACGTCGTGCTGTCAAAACACGTCAGCAGATTAGATTTGTGGAAATATTATTCTCTCTATGGTGGTATGTGGAACTTGTTTTGCAGAGTTGGACACTATCCTTGTGTTCAAAATCTTCCATGGAGTATTCAGAGGAGGAACCCGCCTTGCAATGCCGAAGACAATACTGCGCGCCGGACTCATCGTCATTGAAGCCTGGTTCAGGGGCTACTGAGGGAGTCCTTGATTAGCAGGTCTCCGGCCAGCCGGACTGTTGGACTATGCACTGAGGAGGGGCGCCTCTAGAGTTGTTCAACCTGGCGACCAAATGCACATGAACTGAGGAGGGGCGCCTCTCCCTCCTCGAGCTCCCAGCCACAGACCAGGAGGAGAAGAAAGCCAATGCCAATGACATGAAGCGCAAGGGAGCAGCCATGCTCGCAGCAGAACCAGACACAAAAGCGTGGCAGAGACCAACTAGAGTCATCCAAGAGCAGCCGTCCGTTCTGCACATTCCACAACCTGAATACCCACAACACCAGCAACTGTCAAGAGCTCAAAGCCATTTGCGAAGGACGCTTTGGTCGACGCTCCGAGCGCGGCGACCGGGGCTACAGCCGAGGAGGAGGACGCGGTGGCGGACGCTGGGACGACCGTGGCCCACGCCAGGAGTGGCGCGAACAGCCTAGTGAGGACCACTGGTAGGATCAGCCTCGCGACGGAGCCTGGAGGGATCAGCCTCGTGAGGATCGTCCCCAAGGCAATGTCGGACTCCCTCCGCTGCAGCCACCGCCAAGAAGGAATAACGAACACCATCAAGACGAGGGGGCTGGGGGCTTTCAGGAACCGTGTGCTATCGCCTGCATCTTGGGTGGAGCCCAGTCCCCAGCCTCGCATTGTATCTTCAAGCAGTTTGCTCGTGAAGTGAATGCAGTCCTCCCCAAGCTCGAAGCCACACGCCCGCTCAGATGGTCCCAGTGCCCCATCACGTTCAACTCGGAAGATCAGCTCAAGTGTGCAGCTACCGCTGGCGTCCTCCCGATGCTTTGCTCCCCAGTCATCAGCAACGTGCAAGTTACCAAGACCCTCATCGACGGCGGCGCAGGGCTCAACGTCCTGTCCGTCGACATGTTCAACAACCTCCAAGTTCCATATGACCAGCTTCAGCCTACCAAGCCTTTCTCAGGAGTGACCGACGGTTCCACCGATAGGGCAGGTCCGCCTCCCTGTCACCTTCGGGGAACGCAAGAACTACTGCACCGAGCTCATCTACTTTGACGTCGCGCACATCCGTCTGCCATACAATGCCATCCTCGGGTATCTAGCCCTGGCCAAGTTCATGGCGGTGACCCATCACGGCTACAATGTCCTCAAGATGCCGGGAAGCAGTAGGATCATCACGGTGTCCCATGTGAAGAAAGAGATGCGGTGTGCTCCCTCGAGCATGCCTTCCAAGCTGCAGCAATCGACGACCCCGACAGTAAGGGCGAGGGCCCTCCTGAGGTCATCCCCAGGAAGAAGAAGCAGTTGCGTCGTGTAGGACCTCAGGAGGGTGGCGTCGCAGCCGGAGCCTCGTCAGGATCAGCGCCCGCTCCCGGGGCGCCTCCCTCCATCGCATAGGAAGGCGTGCCCGGCGCCCTTCTCGGGAAGGGCTCGGGGGCTTTCTTTTGGAAGGCCCCAGACCTTGCCCACATCATGAGGGAGGCGCTTGGGCACCACTTGGAGGCATGCTTCATGGCACGTTTCCCTCTAGAGGGCACATGGCAAGGATCGCCCACCATTCAGGAGTTCATCACCAAGACCACCCAGGAATTGCAAGACGCAAGGGCCATGCGCGGCAGCCGCCGCTCACGAGGCGCAGCTTCCCATCCAGGTGAGGATGCCAGGCTGCGCATCTGCATTGACGTTCCAGGGCTCAACAGGGCCGCTTCTCAGGAGCTTCTCTGGCCTTCGCGCATGGGACGCTGCAAGGGCCCACCGCACAACTACATTCACATGCCCTTCGGCCTGCCGAGCGTGTTGTCCGCCTATCAGCGCAGCTTGCGGCGCATCCTAGCGGCTCAGGAGGCCAGGCACCACGCCGTCCTGATGGAGATGGAGACAGTCCTCAAGGAACCACCTGATCCCCCCCCCCAGAGCCTCCTGAGGCTCAGGGCCCCGGTGGCTCGTGAGGAGCAACCCCTTCGTTGCGCGCCTTCAGCTGCACCAACTCTCCTTTGTCAACATAACCAGGTGACATTTTCCAAGTTCATTTAGCTGGGAGCACCCCTTGGGTTGCATCATTCCCAGGCCGTGTGGATCCATCCCTGTGGCATGTATCCCTTTTTATGTCTTTAGTTTACCTTGTTGGGAGCACCCCTCGGGCTGCATCATCCCCAAGCCACTCGGGCCTGACCCAGTGGCACGTATCTCCCATGCACTTATTTAAGCCTGCTACTCTCATGTTTGATCTACCTATGATTACTACCTGCTCAATCGTCGCCTCCCACGGGGCCTCCTCACGCCGGCATGGCGCTGGTGCACGGGTCTGTCCCTGCCACGTTGAAAAACCTGAGCGGTCGAGCTCTGGCTTGCGGCACGACCCGCGCACGTCACCTCATCGGGCCATCAGTGCCTTCACCCCCTCGTAGAGCAACCAGCGGCTGGATGGTAACCATAACGGCAGATCATGTTCTTCCTTGTGCTGGCTCGCAGGAATCTCACGAGGATAACACCAGGCGGCACCGCGAGCTCCCACCTCTTCCAAGTAATCTGCTTGCACGTTAAAAGGGGGGCTTCTAAGCATCACGACTCAGGAGATCTTACTGGCTCTCTAGCCCTCACCCCTGGCCTTGACCACGACACTTGACCTGGCATACCAGCGGCGGCTGAGCTCGCTCCAGGGCCGGGACCTGAGGACGTATAGCACAGAGGAGAGCATAGGAAAGGGGAGGCTCGTATGGGCCTAACCTAGCTACGCTGTGGATGTTCGCGCACAGATATGGCGCATCACGAAGAATCGACCCCGGACCGCCAGATAAGTCACGAGCTCAGATCAACAAATCGTTGGAACCTAGGGGACACGCTCGCCGCAGCCCTGTTGCGGCAACGTTGCCTCCCTTTCTTATCTTACCACGGCTGCTTGAGCGCTAAAGGGGACCCCCTGAGCATCGCGCCTCAGGAGCTCTTACTGGACCTCGGGCCACTCACTCTTGGCCTTGACCACGGCATGCGACATGGCATAGCAGCGACGGCTGAAGCTTGCCTGGGGACCGGGACCTGTCAACGTAGAGCAACAAGCTGTCGCGAGATTGGAAAGGGAAGACCGAGCCTAAACAGGACTTGCGCTCACAAGGCTTCCGTAATTGGGATAATATCAACGAAAGACATTGCAGACTCTTTACACGCCCCCACGGGGTACTTCTTGATTCCTCGAAGAGAACAAAAGACGAGGGCCTAGGAGAATCCTATCTACACGCCCCCGCGGCCGACGCCATCATCAACAGTGGGCCGCGGGAGGCCGGTGCAAACCCCATCCAGATCAGCGACGGCGGCGGCCGGACTTTGCGGCCCTGCTCAGGGCGCGGCGAGAGCTCGAGGGCACGTAGCTGTCGTCGCTCGTCTCCAGAGTCTCGTAGAGCTCGGGAGAACCACTGGACTCCCAAGAGTCGCTGCTGCTGGAGCATCCGCGAGCGGGGCACGCCTCATCCTGGCGCTCCCCTTCGGGGCAACACTCCAAGCGGCGACCCTCCGCATCGAAGACCATGAAGAACAGCATGGAGGCGCCGTCGTACTCGAAGTGGATTGTGAGGGCGCCCTCCGCACGGCAAACCCGCGCGACCTCGCCCCAGCCACGGGTCATGAAGATCTTGCCAGTGGAGACTGCTTTAACCTCTGCTCCGGTCGCCGGAGCATCGCAGTCAGCATGCTGCAACTAGAGTTCGAGAGGCCCCCTCGGCGGCATCACCTCAGAGAGGAAGCGCGGGAAGCGGATCCAGGAGCTTGGGGGCATCGTCGCCCACCGCACAAGCTCGCGTGAGGAGTCTGCGGCATGGACTCCAGGGGCGACGGCATTCGTCGCCGCAGCGTGTCGACCTTGGTCGTGGTGCGCACGCCGACGCTCGTTGCTTCTTCCTCCCGAGCCCCCGACCTAGGCGTACAAGGGCAGTGGATACCCAGGAGGAGGCCGCTCACACCAAGGGCTCATCACCACCTTCATCGCCGCAGCGTCGTGACAGTGGACTGACCTCTTCTTCGGCGGAAGCAGCGCCGGCATGTCGAGGGGAATCTTTCCCTTCTCGTTAGCTAACAACCTTCGGATCAGCGCCTTTGAAGTTGCTACTAGTAGTAGAGCGGGGGAAGAAGAAGTAAGTGGAATGGGAAGAAGGACTTGTCAAGTCGAGCAGTTGCTGAGGCACCATGGGGAAGTGGAGACGCCCATGTCCAATCAACCGCCATGCGTCAACCGAGGCCGCAGGCTTTTGGGGCCCGCGGCGCTCCGCGCTTGACCTTTGGCTTTGCCTCGAAGCCAAGACCGAGTGCGCCTTGGGCCCGGGGGCTACTGTCGGCATTTTGCAAACAGGGGTCCCCAGACTTGCCTGCCTGCGGCCCACGGCATGGCTGAGCTAGCAAGTCTGTACGGCCCATCTTCATAGATGATGTATTCAAGACCCTCGCGAGGGGCCAAGCCTCGCGAGGCGGACGACGCAAGACCTCCTCAGGAGCAGCCTTGCCAGGCAGGCTCACAAGGGGCGGAGAGATCAAGGCAAGGCAAACCTCGCGAGGTCCTCGTGACATGAGCCATGACGATTGAGACCAGGCGGGCGCCAGGCAGGCGCCAGCACACACAGTGTCCTTGCTTCCTCTTTGGTTCCAAGGGGGCAAGCGCAGGCGCGGAGTACCGAGGCATCAAGAAAAGGTTACCATATCGGTGCAACAAGACCAAGACTAGCAGGACAGCGAGATGGAGGTCACCATGGAGCCCAATACGGCGTTACCACCAGAGCCTTTTGCAAGCGAAGATCACTTTTGTCAGGATAAGCTGTACTAGTTGTCCCCTTTCAAATTGGCCGTTGTTGGCTCCATTCCTGCTCAATATTTGGGGAGAGGACCAGGGCCTATATAAGTAGAACTAGCCACCACAGTAGAAGGAGGACTAGGAAGAGGACGGATCATCAATATCATCCCCAACCACACAAGTGCACCAAGCACAAGAACACCTCAACCTCAGGAGGCTGTTCTTCCCCTTGTACTGTTCATCATCAGCCCAAGAGGCTATCCACCACCACCACACTGGAGTAGGGTATTACACCACAACGGTGGCCCAAACCAGTATAAATCTTGTGTCTTTGTGTTGCAAGTTTGTCGAGTTCGTCTGCGAGATCTTAGAGAGCTAGGGCGTGGATCGATAAGGAGAAAACCTTCATGTGCACCCCAGTCTTCGAACCTCGAGGGTTTTGCCGGAACCCATGATCCGACAGCACGGGATTATGAGCAATCTTAATAGCACTTTCATTGTCACAAAGCAATGGAACATGTTTCACATAGATCCCATAATATTTAAGAGTTTGGGTCATCCAAAGTAATTGAGCACAACATGAACCGGCGGTAACGTATTCCTCTTCAGCGGTGGATAAGGATACCGAGTTTTGTTTCTTGGAGGACCAAGATACAAGAGATCTACCAAGAAATTGACAAGTACCCGAAGTGGACTTTCTATCAATCTTGTCACCGGCATAGTCCGAATCGAAGTAGCCAACAAGATCAAAAGAATACCTCTTAGGATACCAAATGCCAAAAATTGGTGTATGTATTAGGTATCTCACTATCCTTTTCACAGCCTTAAGATGACATTCTTTGGGGGGCGCTTGATATCATGCACACATGCACACACTTAGCATAATATCAGGACGGGAGGCACATAGATATAACAATGAATCAACCATAGAGGGATAAACCTTTTGGTCAACCGGTTTGCCATCCTTGGTCAAGTCAAGATGTCAACTAGTAGGCATGGGAGTTTTCATACCTTTGCTTTCTTGCATGTTGAACTTCTTGAATAAGTCCTTGGTGTACTTAGTTTGTGAGACAAAGGTGCCTTCCTTAGTTTGCTTAATTTGCAAACCAAGAAAGAATCATAGACATCTCAAACTTCTCCGACATTAGCTTCCCAAAATTTTCACTAAAATGAGGGTTAGTCGAACCAAATATGATATCATCGACATAAATTTGGCACACAAATAATTCACCATTAACCCTTTTTGTAAAAAGAGTACAATCAATATTCCCAATCTCAAAGCCTTTTTCAATAAGGAACTTGGTCAAGCATTTATACCACACTCTAGGAGCTTGTTTAAGACCATAAAGAGCTTTGTGAAGTTTGTAAACATGGACGGGTTTCTTAGGATTAACAAAGCCGGGAGGTTGTTTAACATAAACTTCCTCCTCAATTTCACCATTTAGGAAAGCACATTTAATGCCCATTTGGTACAAGGTAATATCATGGTGATTAGCATAGGCAAGTAAGATGTGGATGGACTCAAGTCAAGCAACAGGGGCATATGTCTCACCATAGTCCATACCTTCGACTTGAGTGTAGCCTTGGGTGATGAGACGTGCTTTGTTGCGAACTACTTGTCCATCTTCGTCTTGCTTGTTGCGAAACACCCATTTGGTACCAATGATGTTGTGGTTGTTGTCGGGCTTCTCGACCAATTCCCACACTTGGTTTCTCTCAAAGTTGTGTAACTCTTCGTGCATGGCATTTATCCAATCCGGATCTTCCAATGCTTCTTCAACCTTCATAGGTTCAATGCTAGAGATGAATGAATAATGTTCACAAAAATTATCCCTATGAGTTCTAGAGCGAGTAATTCTCCCGGTTTGAATATCCTTGAAGATTTGTTCAACGGGATAGTCTCATGAAACACTTGCTCGAACTCGTGGGAGCTTTTGTTTGGGTCAGGGTGGTGCATCTTCTTCATCATCTCGTTCTTCTTCTTGGCCTTCTTCATTGTTGGTGTTGTCGTTCTCTTGTCTAGGTGGAGAAGGAGGTTGATGAGGTTCATCTTGGTGTACTTCCTCGTTTTCTTCATCTTGGCGTGTCCCACTTGTGGATGCTTCCATGTCAACTCTTTATTCACCTTGTCGTGAGGTGGAATCTTCCACTTGGACGGATGAGGTACTCTCCTTCACCTCCGTTGGACGAATCTTGCCAATAGACAAGTCTTGGATTGCTTCCGAAGGGTCTTTGTCTCCTACATCAATTGGCAATTGCTCTACTTGTGAGCCGTTAGATTCATTAAACTTCACATCTACCGTCTCTTCAACCTTTCGGGTGAAATTGTTGTAGACACGGTAAGTGTGAGAGTTTGAGCCATAACCGAGTAGGAAACCCTCATGAGATTTAGGAGCAAATTTAGAACGATGATGCTTATCAAGAATGTAGCACTTTGAGTCGAATACTCAAAAGTATCCAACTTGGGGTTTGTTACCGGTGAGAAGCTCGTATGCCATCTAGCCGAGTAGCTTGTGAAGATATAAGCGATTTGTTGCATGGCAAGCTGTCTCAACTGCTTCCGCCCAAAAGTGTTTTGGCATCTTGTACTCATCAAGCATCGTTCTCGCCATCTCGATAAGAGTCCGGTTGTTCCTCTCAACAACTCCATTTTTTTGAGGCGTATACGTATCCGAGAACTCATATGAAATCCCTTCTTTGTCAAGAAAGGTATCCACATTTGCGTTCTTGAACTCTGTTCCATTGTTGCTTCAAACTTTCTTGATCTTCACTTCAAAATTGATTTTGGGCCTTCCTAGCGAAGTTCTCAAAGATCTTTTGGACCTGCGATTTATCATCAAGAAAGAACACCCATGTAAATCTTGAAAAATCATCGACTATGACTAGACCAAATGAGTTACCACCAAGACTTTTGTAGGCATTGGGACCAAAGAGATCCATATGAAGTAGATCGAGCGGTCTCCTCGTAGTCATGATGTTCTTCACGGGATGACTTCCTCCAACTTGTTTTCCTGCTTGACAAGCACTGCATAATCTATCCTTGTCAAATATAACATCTTTTAATCCAAGGATGTGATCACCTTTAATAAGCTTATCAAGATTTCGCATGCCCACATGACCTAATAGTCTATGCCACAACCAACCTTTAGAGGATTTAGCAATTAAGCAAGTTCTAGGTTGAACTTTTTTAGTGAAATCAACAATGTAAAGATCACCTCTACATAGACTGGTAAATACCATGTTATGGTTATCTCTACGAAACACTTGGCAATCTACTTCAGTAAATAGGACATCGAAACCAAAGTCAACAAGTCTAGATACAGAAAGTAGAGTATATCCAAGAGATTCAACGGGCATAACATTTTGTATGGAGCTATTATGTGAGATGGCCACCTTACCAAGGCCAACCACCTTACCCTTTGAGTTGTCACCAAAAGTGACATACTTTCGAGGGCCATCATTTTCAGCAAGCTCACGAAACATATCCTTGTCTCCGGTCATGTGATCGGTACACCCACTATCAAGAACCCATTCCTTTCCTCCAGCCGTATAGCCGCAAAGATTAGCAATAAGACCAAAGTGTCTCATAGACTCATCGAGATCAAAATCACAATCATCATCCTCATCATAGTATCCATGTTCAACATCGTCTTGTGATGGATCAATTCCTAGAGAGGGTGATTCATTAGATAAATGGTCATCACAATAGTCATCTTTATGAATTCTAATGGCTTCAAAGATGATATTGCTAATGATTCAAACATCTCCTTCGGCACGCGTAAGATTAGTAAGCTCAAATAGACAGTCACCAAATTTAGGATCATTGGAACTCATCTTACTCAAGGCAATAGACTTATGAAGAATTTCATCCAAGTTTTACAAGGAGTAGTTTGGAAATCGTTCCTCGAGAAATCTCCATATGGTGTAAGCACAATCAAGAGCAGGCAAGCTAGCAAACAAGTTTCTAGGCAATCCTCTAGTGATTAAATGGACGGTTCTAAGATTATGGATCATGTCAATAGACTCATCAAGGGTAGGATGCAAAGGATCAACATGAGGTGCACAAGGGCTAGTAATGTACTTGCTCAAGTGATATTCATTGAAAATCTCAAGCATCTCAATTTTGCACTCATGAAAGAACTCTCCATCAAGAATAGGCACTCTACGTATAATACTCCCCAATGTAGACTCATCCAACTTCCTCCAAAGGTGTTTAAACCAAAGCAATGGAGATCAAAGCGCTGATACCAATTGAAAGGATCTAGAAGAGGTGTTTAGAGGGGGGTGAATAGACTCTTTGTAAAGAAAAGTGGCAGTTTTTAATTTCTTTAAGTTAAGGTCGATTTTTGGCACAAGTTTAACCATTCACAATACATTCAAGCAAGCATGGCAAGAGTATATGAGCAGTGGAAAGTAAAGCATGCAACTTGCAACAAAGTAAAGGGTTGGGATTGGAAAGTGCAAACGCAATTAAAGACTCAGAGATTTTTGGCGTGGTTCCGATAGGTGGTGCTATCGTACATCTACGTTGATGGAGACTTCAACCCACGAAAGCTAACGGTTGCGCGAGTCCACGAAGGGCTCCACCCACGAAGGGTCCACAAAAAAGCAACCTTGTCTATACCACCATGGCCATCACCCACGAAGGACTTGCCTCACTAGAGTAGATCTTCGTGACGTAGGCGATCTCCATGCCCGTACAAACTCCTTGGTTCAACTCCACAATCTTGATGGAGGCTCCCAAGTAACACCTAACCAATCTAGGAGACACCACTCTCCAAAAGGTAATAAACAGTGTGTTGATGATGAACTCCTTGCTCTTGTGCTTCAAATGATAGTGTCCCCAACAGTCAACTCTCTCTCATAGATTTCGATTTGGTGGAAAGATGATTTGAGTGGAAAGCAACATGGGGAAGGCTAGAGATCAAGATTCAAATGGTTGGAATGGAATATCTTGGTCTCAACACATGAGTAGGTGATTCTCTCTCATAAAATGAATGTTGAAGTGTAGGCACATTCTGATGGCTCTCTCCTATGAAGGAGGAAGGGTGGAGGGGTATATATAGCCTCCACACAAAATCTAACCATTACACACAATTCACCAAACTCGGTGGGACCGAATCAGAAAACTCTGTCAGACTGATTCGGTTCATAATGTGACCGTTAGGCATTTCGATGGAACCGATATGATCAACTCGGTGGGACCGATGTGTTAGGGTTAGGGTAAAACCTCATCTCGGTTTGACCAATTACACAAACTCGGTGGGACCGAATTTGGTAATAAGAAAAACAGAGAGTTGGTCAGGCAAACTCGGTGGGACCGAGTGCTTATCTCGGTGGGACCGAAATAATTGCAATAGGCATCAGAGAGTTTGCAAGCCCATCTTGATGAGAGCGAGATCCCATCAGTGAGACCGAAATGATTAGGGTTTGTGGCAGTGGCCATGTCAAGTGAACTCGGTGGCGCCGGATGGATCAAATCGGTGGGGCCGAGTTTGACTTTTGGTTTGGGACATATGTGGTTATGAAAAAGTGGTTGAGGGCTTTGGAGCATATCACTAAGCACTTTGAGCAAGCAAGCCATTAAGCAACACCTCATCCCCTTTTAATAGGATTGGCTTTCCTAAGGACTCAATGTGATCTTGGATCACTAAAATTAAAATGTAGAGTCTTGAGCTTGACCCAATATGTGTCCTTAGCATTTTGAAGGGGTTCCACATCCTCTTGTCCAAGCCACTCTATCTGTTGAACTTATCTGAAATATACTAGATAAAAACATTAGTCCAACAAGAGATATGTTGACATTAATTACCAAAACCACCCAGGGAGCACTTGTGCTTTCAGATGAAGATGGTCCTAAAATTAAAGTTGTTTATTTTGATGAGACTGTCTTCTGTATGTTGAGAACTTTTTCATTTGAATCCCTATTAATTACACTTTTGCCATGTAAAAATATGATCTCAAATGACCAAGGTAATGCCATATTCATTGCATAGTTTAAGATAATGTGGCGAAATTGGTCACATAGATGCATCTCACCATTACAAACAATGTTGTCGAATAGGGTTTCCAACTTTTTTGTACAAAAAATATTTTTCCATTATCTAAGTGTCAGAAAATGGGTATTTTTTGTGAAGCACGTAATGGCACCACTCCAATCTTGGCATAAAGTGGACTATATTTGATGGATGATTCCCAAGTTTTACAGACTTTCTAGATCTAGCTACTTTTGCACATTTAAATGACTTTATACTGATTTCCAGAAGGTAATTCAAGTTATAACAGCAAATATGTGATATCTCTGTCCTAAAAATTAACATTTTTTAGATACACAAGTAGTCACTATAAGGAAGAACCACTTATAGTTTTGGGAGATTCTACCCCTTGCTATGAATAGTCATGTCGGACATTTTGACCCTGTTTTGAAAAAAATGAAAGAAACAGAATAAATGTTGAAAAATGTAATCCTTTCTCATGGACTCCTTTTACGTGTACTATTTGCGAGGAAAAATAACAAACTTGCAATATGACAATATTGGAAAAAAAAATCTTCACAAAATAGGCTATCAAGTATGACCATTCATGACTTTCAAAGCAAATGACTAAGTTGATGGCCATATTCATTGCATAGTTTATGATAATGTGGCAAAATTGTTCACATAGGTCTGTCTTGCCATTACAAAATAATGCTGCAAATAGAGTTTCCAACTTTTCTATACAAAAGAATCATTTTCCATTTTCTTAGTGTAAAAATGGGTATTTTTTGTGAAGCAAGTACAAAAATCAGGGTGCAAAATGGCACCACTCCAATTTTGGCAGAAAGTAGACCATATTTGATGGAAAATTCCCAAGTTTTATGAATTTTCTAGATTTCTAGCTTCTTTCGCACATTTGAATGACTTTATGTTGATTTCACGAAAGTAATTCAATTTTGAACTACAAGTGTGTGATAGCTCTGTCCTAAAAGTTAGCAAAAACATTTTTAGGTAAACACATAGTCACTATATGGAGAACGACTTATAGTTTTGAAAGATTCAACCCCTTGCTATGAATAGCCATGCCGACCATTTTGACCCCGTTTTGGAAAAATGAAAGAAAATTAATAAAAGTTCAAAAATGCAATCCGGTCACGTGGACTTGTTTTATGTGTACTTTTTACAAGGGAAAAAATACCAAACTTACAATATGACAATTTTAAAAAATAAATCCTTCACAAAACGTACTATCAAGTATGAACATTCATGACTTTCAAGCCAGATGACTATGACAATTGCCATATTCATTGCATAGTTTATAATAATGTGGCAAAATTGGTCACATAGGTGCATCTCGCCACTACATAAATGTTGCAAAATAGATTTTCCAACTTTTCCGTACAAAAAATCATTTTCCATTTTTAGCGTAAAAATGGGTATTTTTATGAAGCAAGTACAAAAACCAGGGGCAATGGCACCACTTGAATTTTCATAGAAAGTAGACCATATTTGATGGACAATTGCCAAGTTTTATGGATTTTTAATATTTCTAGCTACTTTCGCACATTAAAATGACTTTATGTTAATTTCCCATAAGTAATTCAAATTTGAAATACAAGTATGTGATAGCTCTGTCCAAAAATTAGCAAAAAAGTTTCGTAGGTACACTATATGGAAGAAAGTCTTAGAGCTTTGAAATGTTCAACCCCTTGCTATGAATAGCGATGTCGGCTATTTTGACCTCACTTTGGAGAAAATAAAAGAAAAGGAATAAATGTTTTAAAAATGAAATCCTTTTGCTTGGAGTCTTTTTATTTGTACTATTTGGGAGGGGAAAATACCAAACTTGCAATATGACAATTTTGAAAGAAAAAATATTCTCAAAACGTGCTATCAAGTATGAACTTTCATGACTTTCAAGTCAAATGACTAAGGTGGTTGCATATTCATTGCATAGTTTAAGGTAATGTGGCCATATTCATGACTTTCAAGTCAAATGACTAACTGGTGTTTATATGATACGACCCCAAACATGGAGTTTGTTGGATTTTTTCTTTCGAAAAATGATGCACACAAAACACAAAACAAGCTTGTCCCCAACACATCAAGAAGGTTGTCAAGTTGCTTGTCCTGCTAGTTTCAAGATGATTAAATTGAAATGGATAATGATAATTAGTAGAAATATAAAATGGTACAACAAAGAATAATATTTTTGTAAAGCTTTCAGTAATGGAGAATAGACCCAGGAGGCCATAGGCTCAGTAATGGCATCTCTCATAAGCATACAAGTGTGGTGTGGTGAATACAACTATAGTTGAGAAATGGTTAAATTGCAATATTTACATTTATGGATATGATTATTCATGTCATGATCTCATATAGGCATTACATCCATGACAACATGGAGATTTTGGCCTTTTGGCCATTCTGGTGCGAGACGCAAGCGATGTCTAGATACCTTTATCTAATTTAATGACATACATCATATGTGTGAAGTGGGGGGCATATGCCCCCTACATTCGCATAATACTCTATCGCACACTTAAAAAAATCAAAGTGGCTTGTACGAAATATTTTCCACTGAGATCGGCATGGAAGGCAACAACTACTCCAACTCGCGATGATGGGGTTACTCAGAAGTGAATTGTTCCTAGTGTAATACGATGTGCTCTTCCAGGGCATCTGAGTGGGTAGGAAGCAACTCAGTGTGTTGTCCTCCGTCTTCTCCACAAGATCAGAGATGGAATCCGACACCATCAGTACCCGGTTGCTGCCTATGGCGTACGCATGAAACGGTACCTGTAGACGTCGCCCAGGTGCATCTTTGACACATGCTTCTATTTCAGCGGTGAGGATACTTCACTGTACCGACCATCGCTCTGGTGATTAACAATGACAATGTCATTAACCTCGACGCTAACAAGATTAAACTCATCAAATGCCTCATGTTCACGACCATTGACGAGGACAGCAACACCGGCTTCATGGGGAATGTTCAGTAGAAGACACTCGAGATGTTGTACGATGTAGGCTAGACCGCGAGAGTGTCTTTCGGTTTCGGTCCAATGCGTGCTAGATGCTAATGAACACGAGAACTCAATGCTTGGTAGGGCCAAAGTTTCAACCTCAGTGCTAACTATCAATGGAAATGAATAGGAACATGGAGGACTTTTTGTGCCACATACTCCCTAAAACACGCCCACACCCTCTTTATAGATATATGAAGCAGCAACCAAGGCCACGACCGAACAATACTTTGTAGCAAGGAGGCCCTCTTACCATGGAAATATTCCCTAGAGAATATAATATTTGTATTATTTATTTCCAGTTTATAATTAATGTTTATATTCTGTGATATAACTGCTATGGTTCTTGAATATGCAATTCATAGGAAAAAATCATTAGCACGTGCATAGAAGTATAAACGGTAAATCCAGATTCCTAGTCTTGCCTCTAGGACTAGCTCAAGTGTTAATTTGATGATTCTATTTCCTAATCATAGGCATATGCCAGTTACTTTTGACAGCATGATGTTGGTAGAACACTCGTGTTGAATTGACCCAGGTTGTTTGTTATACTTAGAGATTATAACATCTAAAGTTTCACTGGTGCGTGTCGGTCCTAAACGAACGGCTTTTAACCCCTTTCCGCGACATCATTTGGAACCGTCGCCAAGTGAGTGTGTGTGATAGGGTGTCCTTCGCACACGACCCAGAAATCGTGTGCGATCGGGCGAGGCATCGAAACCCAATCATTTTCGTAGGTATGTACATCCCATACGGTAATCCGAGAAAATCATTTTCGTAGGTATGTACATACCACATGGTGAATCCCAGAAAAACATTTCCGTTCGTATGTATATCACACATAGTCAATCCAAGGAATACATTTATGTTTTTATGTACATCCCACACAGTCAATCCAGGGAACACGTTTCCATTCAGACATACATCCCACACAGTTTTATGTGTAGGCTCGTGTGTGAAAGGTGTAACTATCACACATGGTTTTCCATGGTTAACCGTTTGCTTTTATCAACTATATCACACATGATTTAATGAAGAAAACTGTGTGGCACTGTTCTATCCATCGCAAGCGCTTTTTCTGCTAGAACCGTTTGCAAAGGTCCATGACACATTTAGCAGGTTTATTAGCTTACAATTAATAATTCCAGTATTACGCAAATTCAAATTTCATATCGAACAACTGTTTGCCAATTTCATATCAGGTACATAAATATATTATAACATCACAGTACAGTAGCTACATGAAAACAACACAGTACAACATATAGCTAGTTCAACTTCATAAGAACAATATATTCATTTCCCTAATCGATATCATCCAGGCTCATATTATCCACCTCTGCTTTCAGTTCAGTAAGAACCCGTTTTGCACGGGCCTACTGGGAAAGTGCCTCCTCCTTCGCCAACACCATCTTAGCAAAGTCTGATTAAAAAAATCTGAGCTCATTCTCCACCTTCAACTTTTTATCCCGCATCTTGAAATATGCTTCAGTGTTGACAGCACTTTCTCTAAGCATACGTGTGCTCTCTTCCTCATACATGCTCCAGAGCTTCGCTAGGCACATCTTCAAAGACTGTGGCCGCTCTTGATCAACCCACTCCAAGTAAGAACACTTCCGTTCATCCTGTAATATTTAAAACTAGATCAGTAACAATTGTAGGGGAAATGGGTTTATAGAAACATAGAAAATCACCAATTCTTATTTTGAAAAACTAAAGAAACATGTTAATTATGACATATCTTCTCAAAAAGATCAATGTGCAAATGAAATAATTGGTACTGAGACAACAACCAAATTATGGAACATCAGAAGCTATAACTAACTACAATGATGCTACAAGTTCTTACTCATGTACAATAAATAACAAATTGAACATTTTATGAGGAAGGTAAATATAACTGCAACAGCATAGTGCACTACAAGGATCCGGGTCTATTGCAACAAAATTGTTTGTCGCAATACATGCCGATTTGTGGCGATAAGTACCTATCGCCACGAAACAGCATTCGTTGGCAGCCGTTGCGACTGGACACATGGTAATAGGTTATTGCAATGAAAAGGCAACTGTGGCAATAAAGTATGCTATTGCAACTGCCATGTGGGAAGTCGCCACATGTTTTCCCGTGGCAACACTCATCTGATGCGACAATTTGCTTTGTGGAGATAGCTTTAGTGCAACATGTAATGAATCATGGCAACTGATAGCTCGTGGCGATAGACATTTGTGGCAACAACCTATGCCAACGACCCTTGTTTCGTGGTGCATAGTGTTCCGTGGCAATAGGCAATTGTGGCAATAAACTATGGCAACAATCCTTGTTTTCGTGGTATTAGGCATTTTGCCACGAACCGTACACTTGTGGCATTAAGTGACAGTGTTTGGATGACAGCAAATTGATACTAACAGGTGTGTACATGCACAAATTTAGTAACATAGAACTAATAGCACTAAGGTCGTCCACTATGTATGCCAAAACTGGGGTAAACACAATTGTTGCTACATCTCGCACCGGTGCCCTGCATTGGCGAGCCAATGCAGCGGAAAAAATCAGAGACCCGGACTACGGAGCACATAGTTGCTCCGATGTCCAGTTCCTTCGTGCCATAAAGATTTACTATTTTACTGCTTGGCTGCTCGAATGTGTGGACCAAAGTGGGCTGCACAAACTTCTGAAGCGGTGCCAAATAATTTTCTAATGGCACCGCTGATGAGATGGCAACAATTTAAGATACTAGGTACAAACTATGACACTGTCTTAGGATGCGTTTGGTTGAAGGTGTGGTATGAACGGGTTGGGACCATGACAGTGTCTGAATCACATCTAACAAATGATTTGTAACAACGAAAGAGGGTCTAACCTTATTTGCACATGTCAGAAACTTCCTCCCACTATCCACAGAATCAAATGCAACTAGCTTCACGCATGGAGATTGATGGTCACAATGAGCAGATAGATCTTCAGCCACCCCGCACCATTCGTTGCCACTGATGGTCTTAGGGAGCTACAAGAGGAAGAAATGACTCAAATCGTCTGCCGGGTAAAAATCCTTCATTCCAAGCCATAGCCCGAGAGAGAGAAGAGAGGCATACTCGGGTGGTGAAGGAGTAGTCGCCGGAGGAGGAACCGCTAGAGAGGTCTTTGAAGAAGACCATGGTGACCCCGGCAGTAGGATGCGAGACGGCGAGAGCGAGGAAGCGGCTATAGCTTAGCAAGAAAGGAAGGAAGGAGGAAACAGGGGAAATGTGACTTCTGGTCGGGAAGAAAAGGGGGTGGGAAGGGGGGCGGGGTAGATATTTTGGTGGTAGGCCAAAATTTTGAAAATGTGGAGGGAAACTTTGCGCGCGGTGCCGCTGGACCATTCACTTTGAACGATTGTGTGCATCGCAAACGATTCTTCTGCTTTACGCGCATGGGATGAGTTTGATAAATCAAATATTGGTGGAAATTTCCCCGAGTACATCATTGCATAATTTAACATCGCTTGCTAATTTGGGCACACAAAAGAGCGTACAGTAGACAGACCACACTTACTGAATCGAGCAATTTTAGTAATTAAACAGAGCCAGTTGACCTAAACATTGCTCTAACAAAAGACCAGCATTAAAAACAAAGCCTAAGTACGCATAATTTTAACAAATCCGCCGCAACGCCGGTCTATGCATCGTCGGTGTGAGATGAGACGTCGATGACTTGTCCTGGCGACATGCCGCCGTTGGTGGACTCCGCGTCCCCCTTGCTGAAGTCGAGTGTGTCCTCATCCTCGGCGTCACCCTCAAGGTTGTAGTACTCATAGTAGTGGCTGCGCCAGAGCTCGCGTTGGTACTCCACTGCTGATTCCTCGATGGACAGACTCTTCTCTACCTCGACCTCCGCCACACACAACTCCTCCCGGTGCTCCTCGATCTCCGCCGCCTCCTGCATCTCCAGCTCCTGCTTGGGACCTCATGAGGAAGCAGGTGCTCCATGGCCACCACCGCCTTTTCTGACATGGGTTGCATGCTGGAGTCAGAGGTGGCCTGGAATATCTTGGCATGCGCATCCTCGACCTTGGCGTGGATGGCCTCGACCGGGGCCAGGGCGACATCAGCGGCACGGACGACAGCTCGAGCGTTCTCGGTGTTTGCAGCTACCGTCATAGCAGCAGTTGCAGCCGTCTCGGCTGCTGCAGCTGCCGCAGACGCCCTCTCGACGAAAGTGGCCACACTCAATGCCTATGCAGCGGCACTCTTGGCATAGGCGACCGCGCTCTCGGCACAGGCGGCGGCGCTCGGGGGGGCACGGCCATCGTACGGGCCTTCATGAAGTGTTTCCACGGCGTCATCTATGCAAGAAGGGGGTGCGGGAATGGGGGTCGGGATTCATGGATTCGGGGGTTGCCGGCACTGGAGCAGACGACCCGACGAAGTTTAAGGAGGGAGACTTAAATAGACCCAGATATTTTCATCGCAAATGGTTCTTAGAAAATAACTGTGTGTCATGTTGTAGATATTTTTTATTAGTTGCGAAAGACGAATTTGGAGTACAGTGGCAACGGATGGTGTTTTAAATGTACGAGAAATTTTGTAGTAGTAATACAACTGTAATGTCAAATTTTGGAAAATTTCAGGGGTCATTTGACCTTTTAAGACATTTAAGTGCTTTTCTAGCCATTTAATGACCGTAATTGAAATTTGAACTACATGTACATGCAACAGCTAACAATAACGGTTTGAAAACTCATATTTTTGGTACTTGCGTGCGATTTAATTCCATGTGTAGTAAATTGGAAGGAATTTTCAAACTTATTGGTCACAAGGCTATGACACAATTAAGCATGGAGTGACATGGCATTTTAATTCCAAAAAATTAAACAAATATCATAAACACATGAAACCTTGATTGATGTAATGTCATGCCACCAAGATGATGTGGAAAAAAATTGGCTTGTTTGACGAAAGTTTGGACATACACCCCTCACAAACCGGAGCAACTCACTAGAAGGCTCGTGGTTCCGAGAGGGAACAATGCATGTTTGATGACAAACGGGAGATAGCTTCCTCTTACGGCCTTCAATTTTTTCTATGTTTAACATGCACTACTACAACTATAATGTGAAATTTCGGAAAATTCTAGGGGTCATTTGACATTTTAAAGACATTTAAGTGATTTTCTAGCCATTTAATTCAAATTTGAACTACATCTACATGCAACACCTAACCATAACGGTTTGACAAATCATATTTGTGTACTTGTGTGTGAGTTAATTCCATGTGCAGTAAATTAGAAGGAATTTTCAAACATATTTGTCTCACGACATGGACACATGCATATGCATGCATGGAGTGACATGGTATTTTAATTCCATAAAATCAAAAAAATCAGAAACACATGAAACCTTGGTTGATGTAATGTCATGCCACCAAGATGATGTGGTAAAAAAATTGGCATGTTTGACGAAAGTTTGGACACACACCCCTCACAAACCGGAGCAACTCACTAGAAGGCCCGTGGTTCCGAGAGGGAAAAATGCATGTTTGATGACGAACAGGAGTTAGCTTCCTCTTACGGCCTTCAATTTTTTTCTACGTCTAACGTGCACTACTACAACAATAATATGAATTTTTTGAAAATTCTAGGGGTCATTTGACCTTTTAAAGAAATTTAAGTGATTTTCTAGCCATTTAATGACCGTAATTCAAATTTCAACTACATCTACATGCAACGCCTAACCAAAACGGTTTGAAAAATCATATCTGTGTACTTGTGTGCAAGTTAATTCCATGTGCAGTAAATTAGAAGGAATTTTTAAACATATTGGTCTCATGACATGGACACATGCATACGTATGCATGGAGTGACATGGCATTTAATTCCTAAAAATTAAAAAATTGATTAGAAAAACATGAAACCTTGGTTGATGTAATGTCATGCCACCAAGATGATGTGATAAAAAAATTGGCCTGTTTGACGAAAGTTTGGACACACACTCCTCACAAACCGGAGCAACTCACTAGAAGGTTCATGGTTCCGAGAGGGAACAATGCATGTTTGATGATGAACGGGAGATAACTTCCTCTTACGGCCTTCAATTTTTTTCTATGTCTAACGTGCACTAATACAACTGTCATGTCAAATTTTTGAAAATTTCAGGGGTCATTTGACCTTTTAAAGACATTTAAGTGATTTTCTAACCATTTAATGACCTAATTCAAATTTGAACTACATCTACATGCAACGCCTAACCATGACGGTTTGAAAAATCATATTTTTGTGTACTTGTGTGCGAGTTAATTCCATGTGCAGTAAATTTGAAGGAATTTTCAAAATATTGGTCTCAAGGCATGGACACACATGCATGGAGTGCAATGGCATTTTAATTCCAAAAAATTAAAAAATGATCAAAAAAACATGAAAGCTTGCTTGATTTAATGTCATGCCACCAAGATGATGTGGTAAAAAATTGCATGTTCCAGGAAAGTTTGGACACACAACCCTCACAAATAGGAGGAACTCACTAGAAGGTTCGTGGTTCCGAGAGCGAACAATGCATGTTTGATGATGAACGGGAGATAGCTTCCTCTTACAGCCTTCAATTTTTTTCTACGTTTAACATGCACTAATACAACTGTCTTGTGAAAATTTCAAAAATTTCAGGGGTCATTTGACCTTCTAAATACATTTAAGTGATTTTCTAACCATTTAATGACCATAATGCAAATTTGAACTACATCTACGTGCAACGCCTAACCATAACGTTTTTAAAAATCATATTTTTATGTACTTGTGTGCGAGTTAATTTCATGTGCAGTAAATTAGAAAAAAAAATTCAAACATAGTGGTCTCAAGGCATGGGCACACATGCATGGAGGGCCATGGCATTTTAATTCCAAAAAATAAAAAAAAATCATCAAAAAACACATGAAACCTTGCTTGATTTAATGTCATGCCACCAAGATGATGTGGTAAAAAAATTGGTCTGTTTGACGAAATTTTGGACACACACCCCTCACAAACCGGAGTAACTCATTAGAAGGTTCGTGGTTCCGAGAGGGAACAATGCATATTTGATGACGGACGGAAGATAACTTCCTCTTACGGCCTTCAAATTTTTTTTCTATGTTTAACGTCCACTAATATAACTGTCATGTGAAAATTTAGAAAATTTCAGGGGTCATTTGACCTTTTAAAGACATTTAAGTGATTTTCTAACCATTTAATGACCGTAATTCAAATTTGAACTACATCTACATGCAACGCCTAACCATAACGGTTTGAAAAATCATATTTTTGTGTACTTGTTTGCGAGTTAAAAAATCATCAGACGATGTAAATATCTGATGTTCAAAAAAGTAAATGTAAAGATCTGGCAAGACAACCGGCCCCCACATGATTGGCAGTCTATCTCGCGGCTCTAGGTTTGGTAGGTGAATGGCGGGGATCATTAATCACACACAGTTCTGCATTGGAAACCGTCAGCTATTATGTTCACACATGGATTTTGGCTATTATGTTCACACACGGATTTTGCTGCGAGAATCTTGTGTAATTCGAACTACAATACTAGTATATTCCGGTGACCGGCGTGTGTACTGTCCCCGTCGATCTAGATTCCGGCCGCAAATAAATACTACATTGCTCACGTCATCCCGCCTGCATTCTCATCTACATCCTCCCCTCGCTCTCTCTCTCTCAAATATCTGCCATGGCGCCGCCGGTCTGCCCACGCGCCGATGAGGAGTCGCCGCCCCCCGAGGACGCTCGCTCGATTAGCAGCGACAAGGACCCTTAAGCGCCACCTAACGAGGTTGCGCCGGACCCCCCAACTTTGGATTGGTTTCGGGGATAGTACAATCTTTGTTTGTGGAAGTTGCTGCCGTCGGCTGAGAAAGCCAGGCAAGTGGCGTTCAAGAAGAAGATGGCGGAGGAGGAAGCTAGGTACCAGGCGGCATGTGAAGACCGTGATGCCGTCTGGAAAAAGGAGGCGGCGGAGCTTTGGGGCGGGGTGCGTCGTCGTGCCGAGGAGGTGTACGAAGACAGGTACTTCGCGAGGAAGGTCATAGGCGTTGGGCGCCTCGTCGCTGCATGGAGGTCGGCCGATAAGCTCCAGCGTGCCACCGACGAGGAGCTCCAGTGGGCGCCCAACGAAATGGCAAGATCGGCCGCGCGCGTCCGCCAGCAAGAGGCAGATCGGTACGTCAAGCGCTGTGAGGCGGAGAAGGCGGAGTACTGCCTCCACACTGGGAAGACGCCACGCACTAGGGAGCTGCTGGCGAGGGGCTGCCAGAATACTGGCTCCAGGAGGGATTATTAGTTTTAGTATTGTTTGTTTTCAATTTTATGCATTGTACCTAGTAGTTAAGTATCATCACGTATATGTGATGATATATATATATTCTGTGATGAACTAATGAACATTTAATATATATATATATTATGAATTCCATTTTCTATCTGTTTTTGTATACTAATTTGAATATAGCTATTATCATCCACATATATAGAATGGAAAGCGTATATACACACATTGAAACATAACATATAAGAATGGAAAACAGAGTACACACATTGAAACATAGCAATAAACAGAGCAATACTATGATTGCTGTGAATACATATCTATCCACATTGAAACAACTTTTTAAAATAAAACGCGTCCATGAGACCATGACCAGCAGCCCTTGCCTATGGTAGCTCTTCACTCTGCCTGAACTCATGCAGGCAATCGTCTGAGCGGTCGACACGCTGGCAGTACATCTGGTGTGTGATCTCGAGCTCTAAGTTGGCTATTTCATCGGAGATCACCTGCTCGAGGATGCGATGGCCATGTTCCTCTACTGCATCCAGGTGGACACCTGGGCCAAGGAGGCGGTCAAGCCTACGGACCAACGTGTTGGCATCTAGCGGGCTGTGAACAAGGCGAACGGCGGCACCCATGCGAATGGCGCGGTAGGCATCCGGTGCAAGTATGGCATGGCCGGCCTCTGGTGCAAGTATGGCGCTGAGGGCCTCTGCCCACTCCTGGTGAGGAATGGGGGTACTGATCGGACGTGTACCCAGCTGCAACGCCGTGTCGATAGCAGGCAAGCGCCGATGGATCCGCTCTTGCTATGGGCATGCTGCGCCTCTCGCTCTGCGGCGAGCCGCAGCCTATCGGTGCGGACGCACCTAGCTTGCTCTGCGGCGCGCCATCGATCATGTTGTGCGGCGAGCTGCAGCCTGTCGGCGCTGACATGCCTATCTTGATCCACGGCACTCAAGCGCCATGCGCCAAAGGTTTGCTCAACCCTGGCGATGACGCGCATCACGGCGTCGTCCATCGCGTTGCCGGGGAGCGCCTCAGCCTCGACGGGCCATGGCGCCTGCTCGTTTTCCTCGTCGATGAGGTTGATGGCAGAGGCGACGCTTTGGTGGGTTGGCATGCTTGGAAAAGATGGATGTGCTACAGGCTGCGCTTGTCGCCTCCATGCGTCGCACGCCTTCTATGCACAATATTGCTGGGTGGTGGGAAACATGTGAGGAAATGGTGGGAAACGGTGATGTGTTCATAAAACGCCATCAATCAATGGAAACTTAGCATAGAAGGAATATCGAGCTAGCACAAGAAGGAGATGATGATCAGATGAACACGGACCACACTAGGGAACCGTTTCTGTTATTATCGGTATTCACACACATTTCTGATTACAGAACTGTTTGCCGCGTATCACAAACATCTTGTTATAATGAACCGTTTCTGTTCTCTTGCCTCAACGCAAATAGTTCATCCGAGTGAACCGCATGACGTATATCGCACACACCTTGATCTGGCTGCCCGTTTCTTTTGTGTTGCCTAATCACAAAGAGTTCATCCGAACGAACCGTATGTTGTATATCGCACACACCTTCATCTGGCGGCCCGTTTCTTTTGTTCCTCCTCATCGCAAACAGTTAATTGAGATGAACCGTATGCCCTGCATCACACATGCAACTAAAATCTGAACCGTGTTTGATGCATTCTCCATCGCAAACGTTTTGCACTTTTTTGACGGTTTTTTTACACCACCGTTTGTGATTATGGCATCGCACACAGTTTCGTCGAAGGGTCTCTGATCATAGTGTCGCATTAGCAGCATCCTGCAGTAGTGTTTATAGTTCATAACACAAGAGTTAACATATGTATAATTCCTTATACCATGAGAGTATCTAGTCACTCCATACCGGGTGTTGGACTTTGGGGTTGTTCCAACGTCTTCCGTAGCAGGGTGATCATAACGACAACTCTTAGGTTCATCGGAAAAGTATGACGAGAGAGTAGTTAGCTCGAGATTGAATTTGCTCCTCCAACGATGAAGAGATATTCTTAGGGCCCTCACTATGTGACAACATCCATCATCTTCTAGACATACAAAGTGTGAATTGATCACAGGGATGCCGGAACACGAGAATGAGAAAAGAGAACAAAACCAATAAGGAGGAAGACCGGTATAGTGAGCATGTGTTGATCTCACGAGGATACCGTTATATCTCACCTCGATTTTTTTTAATGTATCGCAAAGCAAAAGGAACAACATATACTAACCAATGGTTCATTGGAATATCATTTGTGTAAGTATAGAGATCAATATGGACGTCCACTGTTCCGCTATTGATCATTGAACGAGAGGTGCTTTCGTTGATGTCTACGTTTTACCGAACTTGCAGGGCCACACGCTTAGGGACTATGATCTGTTGAGTTCTATAGGAGTTCGAAATATTAGAAAATATGATTGAAAACTATTGGGAATAAAATAAATTGTTCCAAGAGAAACCATAAGCGTTTGGGGTTACCAGAAGAGTTTCGGAGAAAATCGGGTAATACCGGTTAAATATACATAGGTGGAAAATGTTTTGGGGATTAATATAAATAATAGAGGGCTCGGATAATTATATATGAGTCCCTAGGATTATTTGGATTTAATGGGGCCTAAGGCTGATATAGGCGAGGTGCCCACCTTGGGCTTCTTTGACAAGCTAAAGGGGGGCAATGCGAGTTGGAGGAGGACTCCTCCTCCCCCTAGGTTGGCACAAGGGAGGGGAGCCCCTCCTCCAAGTTATTCTCCCCTTCCTCACACCTATATATACATGAGGGGTTGCCCCCCTAGAGAACATACAAGTCCTTTTTTGGGCACCCCTCTAGTTCTCTCTTGTTTTAGTTCTTGTTTAGACTTGTTCTACACTAGACCTAGTTCCAATTTTCTCTAGTCCACATAACAGAGAAGCCCTATGATGTTCTTGTTGGGAAACATAGTAGAAAACAAAAAAATCGTCCTACGATCATGGTCCAGGAATACTATGAAGATGCATAGCGAGGTTTAGATCGGATCGTTATCAACTTCGATTTGCAGTGAAAGAAGAGTTGGTGTAGATATTTATTGAAGTCCCTCAAAACATCCACGACGGTCCCTTGAAAAAAATAAAAAAAGCACAACCTCTCTACAGATTGCAAGCATACATGGTTCATGATCTGGCAGCGCTTCGCCGTCCAGAGCAAATTGTCGCTAGAGAATTAGAGGGAGAGAGAGAGAGAGAGAGAGAGAGAGAGAGAGAGAGACAAACATGGCTTCTCTATTATGAGGATTAGAGAGAACTAGGTCTAGCTCTACTCTAGATCAACTCTAAATTAGAATTAGAACTAGAGAACTAGAGTAGGCTCTAAAATTCGTATCTCCCAAGGGGCCAAAACATCTAGTGTATATAGGTTGAGGGAGAGAGAAGGGGCGTCACAAAGGGAGGAGGGTTCCTGTAACACTCCAAAAAAATTTGATTTGGTTTTATCAAATTCTTTATTTAGTTGGAAGGAGGTTATTTAAAAAAAATTAAAAGACTCTCCTTCTCAAAATTCTTATTTGTGACAAGTATTTTTTTTCTTTTTGTGGGTTCTTACCAATCTTGATCTTTGGTCTTGAGGATTTTTCATCTTGTGTTGGCTCAACATAAATAATCTTGGAAGGTTTTTCCAACTCCTTTTTATTAAAAAGAATTCCTATAAATTATGGATTTATTCTTCCCCATTCAAAAATTTCTCTCTTGTCATGGCCTATGCAGAAAATCTTCTTCCAAAACCCACCTCCCTACTCTGGGTCAAGCCAAGCATCCAATTCCAGCAAGTTTCAACCTCTTTTAGATTTTATTTCTATTTATTTTATCCTCAAACATTTTTCTATAATTTATTTTGGACTCTTGTGATTTACAAAGGAAGTACCAGATCCCTTAAGTTTCTGAGCCCAAGCAAATTACCGTAGCTACTTTTTAGTACCCTCAACCTAGAACCATCAAGATCTGCTGGTCCAAAGTTCAAATTTTTCAAAATGTGCTTGCTACAAGTTTGGACCAGATTTGCCAATTTTGGTGAAATTCATTCCTTTTCTTTTCCTAAAAATCTGAGATAAATCAGGAAGCCACTAGATGCATCAAGAGATCACCTCACCAATTCCCAGCTCAAGAAAAAATTTCCACGTGCCTAAAAAATTTCGTCGAACATCTGGCGTGCACTGTTTCTATTCAAATTCAGAGTTCAGTGTTCAGTTCAGTCGATAGTGTTGTTTTCTTCAGAACCGCGGTGTCAATCTCGCCAGTGCACACGTTGGCACCTTGCTCCCTGCTCCTCCTTCTTATCCAGTGCGCCGCACGGTCGTTTGGACGGGCGCAAGCATCGGTGGCGATGTGTCTCGCCAACGCCGGCATCTTCCGTGGTGGCAGAACCACCTGTGGCGGTCAGCAGGGGCCAGCCCTGCCATACGGCGCTGTCCAGCACCGCCCACACCACCAGGAGCCTCCGTGTGGCCGTCATCTTCCCCGTGCGTGCTGCAGAACAGTCACCATGGCCTGAGAGGTGCAGAGCGCGCTCTCTGCCTCCGACGAGCCCGTGAGGCCGTTCCGTCGAAGGCTTGGAGTATCGCCCAAGTTGTACCAAGATTAGGCGTTGGATGGAGCCAGTGGACCAATCCGAAGATGCCCAGTCACCTAAACCTCCAGCCCGACCACTGCCTCGCCGTAATCGCTCGCCGGAGTAATCCCGTTCTCGGCAAACGCCTCGGGCCGGCTATAAATGGAGGCCCCGAGCTCGTTCTCGACCCAGCACCTCCCCTCCTCGCCTCAGAACCTTGCCACGCTCATCAAAAGGCCTCGGGAGGGCCTTCTTCCCCGAGTCCGGCCGCCTCGATCTGCTTCGGGCTCCCACAAGATTCTCTCTGGTGAGAGCACCCCCGCCTCCCAAGCCTTGTCAGCAACCTCCTAGTCCAATACCTCGTCTAACCCAAGCCCCAATTTGGCGTCTCTAGCCCTCCCCGGTGGGATCCATTACCGCCTGAACTGTCGTCCGCCGGAGTGGAGGCTGCCATCGACGTGGTGCTCGCCGACGACCAACTCGACCACCCACAGACGCGGGAGAGCTCCGTGAGTCCGTAGGTACTTTCTGTTCCCCCTACCTCGCCGTGGATCGACATCGGCGACCACCGCGATCCTCGGGTGCCGGTGTGCTCTGTTTCAAAGTTTTAAACCTGACGGGTGGGACCCCCTCATCAGCCTCTCCTCTCTTATTCGAACCGTTTTCTAAAAGCGCCTCCACGCAGAATACGTGTTCCCTTTGGGTTGGCGTATCTCTAACCGAAACGTTTTCTGCTTTTCTAAGCTAGCCCCTGGAAAGTTTCTGTTTCATCATAGATTAGTCCCTGGACTAAAACCTTTATAACTTTTAAACAAAAGATGATTTTGAGTTGATTCTTTTTCTGTCATCTTTATTTTTATATCTAGTTTTTTATCATATTTATTTGAAAAATATTTGGAACAATTTTATGCATGCACGATATTTACGTTAGTATCCGATTTCTTTTATACCGTAGATACCGAAGGGGGTGACAGAGCCGCCAACTTTGCTGAGCTAGACTCCGACCACTCCGAACCAGGCAAGCATGTTTGAACCTTTGATATGATGAGTGTTTTGCATGTATGCTTGAGTAGTTTTCTCATGGCATGTTCATATAAGCATTAGTGAATGTTATATTGCATGCAAGGCAAGCTGCAAGTGAGCTTCAAAATTTGATGGGTTCATATGATGTTTAACCTGATCATGTGGTGGCATGATAGGTGGTAAGCTGGTGTTGTTGTAGCATGCCAGTATTATGTCAACCGTTTAACTCCAGTATTAACGTGGATCAAATCATGTCCCGTTCGTTCCCTTTTCGTGCTGCCACATGTCTTCTACAAAGAATGCGGTCTAGTCAGTTGCGAACCTCTTTCCTTGTACACACCAAATAGAGGGGCCATGATGAGGGTTCCATGGCCCTGGATTAAAGCCCGTCATCCGGTCAGGGGGCATGGGTGTTTCCGGTTGGGACCGAGAGGGGGCACCCCTTAGAGCGCGCGGATATAAATTTGATCCCATGCTACACGAGGTTTTAGCCTCCCCGTCTCCAAGTTTTTCTTGAACGTTGCCTAGGGTGATTCCTGGCAGCAGAATGTGGAATGGGTGTGTACTGGTTAGATGTGTTTCTTCTATAATACCGTATACGGAACTAGTACTTTGTGACTACTGAAATCCGTTGGCTGTAGGTAAAGAGTACAAACTCTGCAGAGTCAAAACCATCTGAGTAACCGTGTTCATGATCAAGGACTTTGATCAACATATCAGTGTCAGTGTCAGTCTCAGTGACAGTCTCCGGAAGATAAACATGAAACTAAGAGTGGTAAACCCGATTGAATGTTATTCCTGTGGATGGACTAACCAGTTTATTATTATGTACTGAGTATTTCCTTGGGATGATTTAAATTCATGAGCTACTTGATTTTGAATGACGAAATATAAGCCATTTATGTGATGTCGCCCAGACGTCTGACTGTGGCATTCTTGTTATTTACTTTTGATATAAGCCCTTTATGTGATGTTGCCCAGACGTCCGACTGTGGCACTCTTGTTATTTACTTTTGATATAAGCCATTTATGTGATGTCGCTCAGACGTCCGACTATGGCATTCTTGTTATTTAATTTTGATATAAGCCCTTTATGCGATGTCGCTCAGACGTCCGACTGTGGCATTCTTGATATTTACTTTTGATATAAGCCCTTTATGTGATGTCGCTCAGACTTCCGACTGTGGCATCCTTGTTATTTACTTTCATTATAAGCCTTTTTCGAGATGTCGCTTAGACGTCCGACTGTGGCATGCACTATCATTTAAGTTTCAATATAAGCCCTTTATGTGTTGTTGCCCTGACGCCCGACTGTGGCATGTTAATTCATTTTCCCTTTCGAGGCGTCGCTTCAGACACCCGATCGGTCTTCAGCTATTTTATTGGGATTTTGGGAGGACTACCGCCTGACTTCCTTTCATTTATCGTGCAGTGCGACATTATTACCTGAGTGTGCATTACTAATCTGCTCATGTGCATCATGTTTACATTTGTTATATCTTATGTCCAAACTGCCTTGCGAGTACATTCAAAGTACTCACCTAGCTTGTTGATTTGGCCAGATGTTGACGAAGGCGATCTTATGGATGAAGAGTACGATAGCGAGTCCGACGCCTAGAGGAGACCCAGTCAGTCCCGTGCGATCCTGGAGTTGGTCACTTGTATTATATACGCTTCCGCTACCCTAATAAAATCATCAAGCCTCACTCCGGTGCTTGATGAGCTGTAAGATTTTGGAGTCATGTCACCCACTTCACTATGACATATCCACCACCACTTTTATTACGAGTCAGTAGTTATGCCACCATACCCCTTTGTGTCATATCCGCCTTTATGTATAATATCAGCGTGCTTGTAATAAAATTGTTGAGCATCCTTAGCTCAACCTTGTATAATATTTAGTACTTCTAGATTTCTGTATCAAGGATTTGTCTACCAGTAAGGAGGATTCTTCTATACTGGTCTGATATAATGGTCGGTTTTTCAATAAATTTTTTATTGGAAAACCGGTCCTGACAACCTTGGTACCAGAGCCAAGCTGACTGTAGGAAGCCACTAGGCGCGATCACTAATCGGTTATTAGCGTAATAAGTGCTATTTTTAACATTTTGCAATTGTAGCAATTTTCTGTTAGTCATCATAAATTTATGAATTGACTATCTGGAATTTTTGTCTACCTTTGTAGATGGCTGGCAGCGACTGTGAGTCACAGGTGTTCACCAATGTACCTAAGGGGTTTATCAAGCTCCTCGTCTCCATCACCAAGGTCGCGATCAGGCCATCGACTCATCCAGAGTTCACGCTCTACCAGCACAAGATCAGCGATAGCGTGTCTATGCACCAGGCCGCGGTGCAATTCAAGGGAGGACATTCTGAGTCACGCCGCTTCCGATTTGTGGGAAGGGTCATGCCTATGAAGAGGCATGCCATGCAGATGGCTGCCCGCGAGGCGATAGCTCGTCTCCGGGATGCACTCCCTTCGATGAAGACTCGTCGCTACCGCTACCTCCCATGCCACGTGCCATACACTTGTCACTATGTGTTCGCTTGCGCTAGGGTGAGAGAGATGAGGCTATTGAAATGTTGGTTGAGTATCTCAAAGCTCTGGAGGCAGCTTTTGATAACCTCGTGGACGATTTTGTGGCTGCTTGTATGGACTTCGTTCAGGGCTGTTCCGCCAACAGGAGGGAGCTCCTCCATACAGCACCACCACTGACTTACGTCTCATGCTCAGCATCCTATACACCTGCCATCTTAGCCACCGGTCGCCGCCTGCCTACCACTGAGGAGTTTGACCAAGTCATTGCTCCTACTCCAGTCAGAGCTGCAGTACCTGCCGCGCCCGCACCAGCTCCTCAACCTAGTACTTCGCGTCTGGAGCCTATTTGTGAGGAGGAGGTTGAGTCTCCAGCATCACTGGGTCTTACCCTCGGCAGGCCGAGGGAAGTTCTGACCATCTCCGACTGAATGTGCCAAGCAGCCGTGCAATGTACCAGCTTGTATGATATGTTTATATGTATATAGGTTTGGTGAGAAGTAGTTTGTGTGCGCATCATGTAGGAACTCGGAGAAGTGCACTAGCCTAAATAACATGTCTGAAATGTGTACGCACATCCTAAGTGATGTATTGTATAATTACGGCTTGCGTGTAAGATATGTACTGAGCGGTCCTTCTCTATGCGCAATCAAGTATTTTCTTGAAAACAAAAATTTCACCTTTGTAAAATTATTTATTTTTGCCACTTAGTTTTTCTCATGAATTCTGCAAAAAAATACCCCAGAGTGGAAAATGCCTTGTCCCTGGACTCGTTCCATGCCAAGTCCACCGAAGGAAAATTATGGTACCCAGACAAGTAACAATTTCACACAGGGGTAGTCAAGTCAGCAAGGCAGTGAAGCAGCATTTTCTCAAATATGCCGCCTTTATGAGCAAAGCCAGCAGCAGCATCAATAAATGATGACCATGTGATCAATATGGGAAATCACCGTGAACAATATCAACAGCTTTCCAAATTGTCGGAACTACAAAAGACACGTCCTCCAATGTTCTCTCACACTGATAGGCCTCTTGAGGCCGATGATTGGCTTCGAGACATTGAAAGGAAGTTAATTATTGCACAATGTTCGGACCAGGAGAAGGTACTTTATGCACCTCACTACCTCACTGGAGCAGCTACATCATGGTGGGAAAATTTCCTACACATGCACCCTAATGAAAATAACATCACCTGGGAAGAATTTAAAGAAGGTTTCCATGGGGCGCACATTCCCAGAAGCATTATGAAGATCAAGAAAAGGGAGTTTGATGACCTCAAGCAGAGAAGCATGACAGTGACTGAGTACAATAGTCAGTTTACTCAATTATCTCGTTATGCCAATGAAGAGCATATGACTGAAAATAAAAAGATGGAAAAATTTCTGGACGGTCTGGCACCAGCACTTAAATGCCATCTAGTCGTACACACCTTTCCAGATTTCAAAACGCTTGCGGACAAAGGTATTACACTAGAAAATGAGCGCCACGGCTTGGAGGATTTTCGCAAGCGCAAAAGGGACAAAACTACTCATGCTCGCAACAATCGGAACAAGACTGATTTTCAGAAAATTGGAGCGAACAAATCCACAACCATTGTTCCACGCCCGAACAAAAAATTTCATGCAAGAGACAAGGATTTTACATATCGCCCAGGCGTTACTTGCTACGCTTGTGGAGAGGAAGGACACTATGCCAAACAGTGCCCAAAGCCAAGAAACTCGGCCCCCAAGCCGAACAACAATGGAAATAATTCAACACCCAAGCATAACAACTTCAACCCCAATAACAATCACAAGAAGGGTCACTTGAATCATGTGACCAAGGAGAAAGCACAGAATGCCCCGGATATCGTACTCGGTGCGTTCCCTGTCAACACAATACCTGCCACGGGTTTTTTTGATTCTGGAGCTTCTCACTCCTTCATTTCAAAGAAATTCGCTTTGCAACATGATTTTTCGTTGCTTCCCTTGGAAAAATCCATGACCATCATGTCCCCCGGGATTAAGCAAATCACTCAGAGTTACTGCCAAGGTGTGGTTATTGAGATTGAGGGACTAAAGTTTTAGGCAAACCTCATTGTATTGGAAAATAAGGGACTGGATGTTATCCTAGGAATGGAATGGTTAACCACCAACAAGGGATTTATCGACTGCTTCAATCGGACTATAATTCTTACTCATCATCACGGGAAGACGATAAAAGTTGCAGCTCAAGAAAGGCCAATATCACGGCAACCAAGGTTAAACAAGGTGGACATTTCGGAGTTAAGATAAGTTCCAGTGGTGTCTGAGTTCCCTGACGTATTTCCCGAAGAACTACCAGGCATGCCACCAGACTGGGAAATAGAGTTCATCATTGAACTAGCACCTGGAACCACCCCCATTTACAAGAAGCCCTATAGAATGGCACCCTCCAAGTTGGTAGAATTAAAGAAGCAAATAAAAGAATTACTGGACAAAGGATTTATATGGGCCAGCTCCTCACCTTGGGGTTCACCAGTATTATTTGCCAAGAAAAAGGATAGGACATTGAGATTGTGTATAGACTATCGAGCACTCAACATGGTCACCATCAAAAACAAATATCCCGATGCCACGGATAAATGATTTATTTGACCAGCTCGCACAAGCCAAGGTTTTCTCAAAAATTGATTTAAGGTCGGGGAATCATCAATTAAAAGTACGGACAGAAGATATCCCTAAGACATCATTCACCTCTAGATACGGATTATATGAATTTACAGTAATGCCGTTTGGACTGACAAACGCCCCCGCATATTTTGTCCACCTCATGAACAAAGTGTTTATGAAGTTTATGGATAAATTTGTTGTGGTGTTCATTGATGATATTCTGGTATACTCTAAGACACCAGAAGAACATGCTGAACATCTCAGAATTGTACTGGGAGAATTAAGGAAACATCAATTATATGCCAAATTCAGCAAATGTGAATTTTGGTTAAGACAGTGGGTTTTCTAGGCCACGTATTGACCCAAGAAGGTGTTGTCATGGACCCAGAAAAAGTCAAGGCCGTACTTGGCTAGAAACCACCAGCCAACGTGACAGATGTACGAAGTTTCCTGGGGATGGCTGGATATTACCGAAGGTTTATTGAGGGGTTCTCCACCATAGAAAAACCAATGACACAGTTACTCAAGAAGGATAAGAAATTTGTACGGACCGAAGCTTGCGAGAAAAGTTTCCAAGAACTCAAAAGGAAATTAACAACAACACCAATATTGGTTGTACCAGACATACACAAAAATTTTGAAGTATATTGTGATGCATCCCGGAAGGGCCTCGGATGCGTACTAATGCAAGAAGGCAAAGTAGTCACATACGCTTCCCGGCAACTACGAAAGCAAGAAGAAAATTATCCTACTCATGACTTGGAATTAGCAGCAGTCATTCATGCAATCAAAGAGTGGAGGAACTTTTTGCTTGGAAATCGTTGTGAAATATATACGGACCACAAAAGCCTCAAATATATTTTCACACAACCAGAACTCAATTTACGACAATGGTGCTAGTTAGAATTAGTGAAAGACTATGACATTGGCATTCACTACCATCCAGGAAACGTGAATGTAGTGGCAGATGCTCTTAGTCGGAACCCCAGCTCAGGCAACGACAGTCTACAGAACTTGAGACCTAAATTTCAGCAGGAGTTCGCTAAACTCAACCTGGTGATGGTCACTGAAGGCAATGTGTCAAATTTGGAAATACAGCCCACCCTAATGGAACAGATTAAGAAGGCGCATCATGGACACCCCAGCATCGAAGGCATAAAAAGAAAAGTGAGCCTAGGCAAGGCCTCAGAATTCGTCATAGACGATAAGGGAATATTATGGTACGGAGACAGACTTTGCGTACCAAATATAGAGGACCTCAAACGGCAAATTCTAGCCGAAGGCCACACCGCTCCATATTCAATCCACCCTGGAGGAACCAAAATGTACAAGGACATTCAGGAAAAAAAATGGTGGCACGACATGAAGAGGGATATAGCCACATTGATTGCATGTTGTGATTCATGTCAGCGCATTAAAGCCGAGCACCAAAAACCAGCAGGACTATTACAGCCAAACAGGATACCTGAGTGGAAATGGGATGAGATTGGAATGGATTTTATTATCGGATTACCTCGGTCATGAGACAGAAATGATGCCATATGGGTCATCACAGATAGATTAACTAAGGTGGCACATTTTATCCCAGTAAAGACAACCCACACCACTCAGAAGCTTGCCAAACTTTATCTCTCCCATATAGTTTGTCTACATGGAATTCCAAAGACTATAATATCCGACAGAGGCACTCAATTCATCTCTAGATTTTGGGATCATTTGCAACAAGCTCTAGGAACTCAACTAGTATTCAGTATAGCATACCGCCCCCAGACTAGAGGGCAAACTGAACGTGTGAACCAAATTCTAGAGGACATGCTAAGAGCATGTGTTCTCACCTATGGAACCAGTTGGGAAGAAAGCTTGTCGTATGTCGAGTTCGCATACAAGAACAGTTACCAAGCCAGTCTACAAATGGCACCTTTTGAAGCATTGTACGGGTGAAGATGTCGTACCCCATTAAATTGGTTAGAAACATCAGACAGTCGTATCTTCGGCCCAGACATGCTCAAGGAAGCTGAGGAGAAAGTTAGACAAATCAGGGATTGACTCAAGACAGCCTAGAGCCGACAAAAGAGTTATTACGATCAAAAACATCGTGAAGTCAGCTTTGAACCCGGTGAATATGTGTATCTATGGGTATCTCCTATGAGGGGCCTGCAATGATTCAAAGTTAAAGGGAAACTAGCACCACGGTTTATTGGACCCTTCTGTGTGGTTGCACGAAGAGGCACAGTAGCGTACCAGCTAGACCTACCCGAAGAGCTGTCAGACGTCCACGGCGTGTTCGACGTCTCACAGTTAAGGAAATGTGTAAGCAACCCAGAGAAGCATGTATCTCATGAGAGCATTGACGTGCAACCAGACCTCACCTACAGGGAACGTTCAATAAAAATATTGGAGGAGTCTGAAAGAAGGACCCGTCAGAAGACAATTAAGTTTTTCAAGGTCCAGTGGAGTAATCACACCGATAATGAAGCAACATGGGAAAGAGAGGATTTTCTCCGGACAGAGTACCCACACCTATTTGAGGATCAGCTGAAATCTCGGGGACGAGATTTTTCCTAAGGGGGTAGGTGTTGTAACACTCCAAAACAAATTTGATTTGGTTTTATCAAATTCTTTATTTAGTTGGAAGGAGGTTATTTAATTTTTTTAAAGACTCTCCTTCTCAAAATTCTCATTTGTGACAAGTATTTTTTTTTCTTTTTGTGGGTTCTTCCCAATCTTGATCTTTGGTCTTAAGGATTTTTCATCTTGTGTTGGCTCAACATAAATAATCTTGGAAGGTTTTTCCAACTCCTTTTATTAAAAAGAATTCCTATAAATTATGGATTTATTCTTCCCCATTCAAAAATTTCTCTCTTGCCATGGCCTATGCAGAAAATCTTCTTCCAAAACCCACTTCCCTACTCTGGGTCAAGCCAAGCATCCAATTCCAGCAAGTTTCAACCTCTTTTAGATTTTATTTCTATTTATTTTATCCTCAAACATTTTTCTGTAATTTATTTTGGACTCTTGGGATTTACAAAGGAAGTACCAGATCCCTTAAGTTTCTGAGCCCAAGCAAATTACCCTAGCTACTTCTTAGTACCCTCAACCTAGAACCATCAAGATTTGCTGGTCCACAGTTCAAATTTTTCAAAATGTGCTTGCTGCAAGTTTGGACAAGATTTGCCAATTTTGGTGAAATTCATTCCTTTTCTTTTCCTAAAAATCTGAGATAAATCAGGCAGCCTCTAGATGCATCAAGAGATCACCTCACCAATTCCCAACTCAAGAAAAAATTTCCACGTGCCTAAAACATTTCGTCGAACATCTGGCGTGCACTGTTTCTATTCAAATTCAGAGTTTAGTGTTCAGTTCAGTCGATAGTGTCGTTTTCTTCAGAACCGCGGCGTCAATCTCGCCAGTGCATGCGTTGGCGCCTTGCTCCGTGCTCCTCCTTATCCAGTGCGCTGCACGGTCGTTTGGACGGGCGCAAGCATCGGTGGCGCCGTGTCTCGCCAACGCCGGCGTCTTCCACGGTGGCAGAACCGCCCGTGGCGGTCAGCAGGGGCCAGCCCTGCCATACGGCGCCGACCAGCACCGCCCACACCACCAGGAGCCTCCGCGTGGCCGTCCTCTTCCCCGTGCGTGCTGCAGAACAGTCACCATGGCCTGAGAGGCGCAGAGCACGCTCTCTACCGCCGACGATCCCGTGAGGCCGTTCCGTTGAAGGCTTGGAGTATCGCCCAAGTTGTACCAAGATTAGGCGTTGGATGGAGCCAGTGGACCAATCCGAAGATGCCCAGTCACCTAAACCTCCAGCCCGACCACTGCCTCGCCGTAATCGCTCGCCGGAGTAATCCCTTTCTCGGCAACCTCCTCGGGCCGGCTATAAATGGAGGCCCCGAGCTTGTTCTCCACCCAGCACCTCCCCTCCTCGCCTCAGAACCTCGCCACGCTCATCATAAGGCCTTGGGAGGGCCTTCTTCCCCGAGTCCGGCCACCCCGATCCGCTTCGGGCTCCGGCAAGATTCTCTCTGGTGAGAGCACCCCCGCCTCCAAAACCTTGTCAGCAACCTCCTAGTCCACTACCTCGTCTAACCCGAGCCCCAATTTGGCGTCTACAACCCTCCTCGGTGGGATCCATCACTGCCCGAACCGTCGTCCGCCGGAGTGGAGGCCGCTGTCGACGTGGTGCTCGCCGACGACCAACTCCACCACCCACAGACGCGGGAGAGCTCCGTGAGTCCGTAGGTACTTTCCGTTCCCCCTGCCTCGCCGTGGATCGACGCCGGCGACCATGGCAATCCTCGGGCGCCGGTGTGCTCTGTTTCAAAGTTTTAAACCTGACGGGTGGGACCCCCTCGTCAACCTCTCCTCTCTTATTCAAACCGTTTTATGAAAGCGCCTTCGGGCAGAATACGTGTTCCCTTTGGTTGGCGTATCTCTGCCGATATGTTTTCTGCTTTTCTAAGCTAGCCCCTGGAAAGTTTCTGTTTCATCACAGATTAGTCCCTGGACTAAAACCTTTATAACTTTTAAACAAAAGATGATTTTGAGTTGATTCTTTTTCTGTCATCTTTATTTTTCTATCTAGTTTTTTTATCATATTTATTTGAAAAATATTTGGAACAATTTTATGCACGCACGTTATTTACGTTAGTATCTGATTTCTTTTATACCGTAGATACCGAAGGGGGTGAGGGAGCCGCCAACTTCGCCGAGCTAGACTCCGACTACTCCGAACCAGGCAAGCATGTTTGAACCTTTGATATGATGAGTGTTTTGCATGTATGCTTGAGTAGTTTTCTCATGGGATGTTCATATAAGCATTAGTGAATGTTATATTGCATGCAAGGCAAGCTGCAAGTGAGCTTCGAAATTTGATGGGTTCATATGATGGTGATTTAACCTGATCATGTGGTGGCATGATAGGTGGTAAGCTAGTGTTGTTGTAGCATGCCAGTCTTATGTCAACCATTTAACTCCTGTATTAACGTGGATCAAGTCATGTCCCGTTCGTTCCCTTTTCGTGCTGCCACATGTCTTCTGCAAAGAATGCGGTCTACTCAGTTGCGAACCTCTTTCCTTGTACACACCAAATAGAGGGGTCGTGATGAGGGTTCCATGGCCCTGGATTAAAGCCCGTCATCCGGTCAGGGGGCATGGGTGTTTCCGGTTGGGACCGAGAGGGGGGGAATCCCTTAGAGCACGCGAATATAAATTTGATCCCATGCTACTCGAGGTTGTAGCCTCCCCGTCTCAAAGTTTTTCTTGAACGTTTCCTAGGGTGATTCCTGGCAGCAGAATGTGGAATGGGTGTGTACTGGTTAGATGTGTTTCTTCTAAAATACAGTAAACGGAACTAGTCCTTTGTGACTACTAAAATCTGTTGGCTGTGGGTAAAGAGTACAAACTCTGCAGAGTCAAAACCATCTGAGTAACCGTGTTCATGATCAAGGACTTTGATCAACATATCAGTGTCAGTCTCAGTGACAGTCTCTTGAAGATAAACATGAAACTGAGAGTGGTAAACCCGGCTGAATGTTATTCCTGTGGATGGACTAACTAGTTTATTATTATATACTGAGTATTTCCTTGGGATGATTTAAATTCATGAGCTACTTGAATTCGAATGACGAAATATAAGCCATTTATGTGATGTCGCCCAGATGTCCGACTGTGGCCTTCTTGTTATTTACTTTTGATATAAGCCCTTTATGTGATGTCGCCCAGACGTCCGACTATGGCACTCTTGTTATTTACTTTTGATATAAGCCCTTTATGTGATGTCGCTCAGATGTCCGACTATGGCATTCTTGTTATTTACTTTTGATATAAGCCCTTTATGTGATGTCGCTCAGACGTCCGACTATGGCATTCTTGCTATTTACTTTTGATATAAGCCCTTTATGTGATGTCGCTCAGACGTCCGACTGTGGCATCCTTGTTATTTACTTCCATTATAAGCCCTTTTCGAGATGTCGCTTAGACGTCCGACTGTGGCATGCATTGCCATTTACGTTTCAATATAAGCCCTTTATGTGGTGTCGCCCTGACGCCCGACTGTGGCATGTTAATTCATTTTCCTTTCGAGGCGTCGCTTCAGACACCCGATCGGTCTTCAGCTATTTTATTGAGATTTCGGGAGGACTACCGCCTGACTTCCTTTCATTTATCGTGCAATGCAAATTTATTACCTGAGTATGCATTACTAATCTGCTCATGTGCATCATGTTTGCATTTGTTATATCTTATGTCCAAACTATCTTGCGAGTACATTCAAAGTACTCACCTGGCTTGTTGATTTGGCCAGATGTTGACGAAGGCGATCTTATGGATGAAGAGTACGATAGCGAGTCCGATGCCTAGAGGAGATCCAGTCAGTCCCGTGCGATCCTGGAGTTGGTCGCTTGTATTATATATGCTTCTACTACCCTAATAAAATCATCAAGCCTCACTCCGGTGTTGGAGGAGCTGTAAGATTTTGGAGTCATGTCACCCACTTCACTGTGACATATCCACCACCACTTTTATTATGAGTCAGTAGTTATGCCACCATACCCCTTTGTGTCATATCCGCCTTTATGTATAATATTGGCATGCTTGTAATAAAATTGCTGAGCAGCCTCAGCTCAACCTTGTATAATATTTAGTACTTCTGGATTTCTATATCAAGGATTTGTCTACCAGTAAGGAGGATTCTTCTATACTGGTCTGATATAATGGTCGGTTTTTTAATAAATGTTTTATTGGAAAACCGGTCCTGACAGTTCCTCCCCTTTGCGCTATCCCTAGGGGTGAAGGAATCCTCCACCTCCAATTCGGCCCCTCTAACTTGTCATACAAGTAAGGGGGCGCCACATATTGTTATTGGGCCCTAGGGCCCAATAACTCTCCACTATTCTTTGCGTCGTTGATATTAAATTAATTCTAGAAGTCTCCTAGTCAATATTAGAACCTTTTATTATTAATTTAACATATCCGGAAACATTTTTCACCTATATACCAATTCCCGATAAACCCCGGAACTCTTCCGGTAACTCCGAACGCTTTCGGTTTCTCTCGAAACTGTTTTTATTATTCGTGAAACTATTTCTTGAATATTTTATCATAACTCTTTCGCCACTACCACAACAAATCGTAATTCCCTTAAGCTTGTGAACTTATAGGTTCGATAAAACATAGACATGAAAAAAACTCCCCTTTCATTCAATGATCAATAGCGAAATGGTGGACATCCATATTGGTCCCTATGAATACATGACAAACCCCCTTTAGCAACGCATCGATGCGTTGTGTGTCCATCTAACCGTTGCTAAGGTCTACACCAACGGATTGATTATTATGCATTGTCGTTCGTGGCGTTGCAAGGGTCTACAACAACGTATATAATTACGTTGGTAATTGACGTGAAAAAGCATTACAACGTATATAGTTGCAGGTTAACAACACTTCGCATACCTTAGTGGATAACCTACACAAACTGATTTTGAAATGGACATAGCATATTAGTTCGACCCTTATATGGAGTAGTATTATATACATTACCAACAATATTACTAAATCAACATTGAAAGTGCACATGAGCGGCAAATGCAGTAAAGAGAAAGATCTCATTTATTAAATTCAGTCGATTGCATTACATGGAACACAATCCAAAAAATATATACATGATTTCCATACATTGACCATGAAACTCACATTCTGTAACATAATGTAAAACTATCTGGTAGTGGCCCCACTCTCCACCTTGCAATCAACTTAGTCATGCACCATCAATTTATCTGGGCGATCTACAACAACAAAAAAGCTGACATGAATAATGTATCATTAGACAAAGAAGAAACAAAAAACAGGTTAACAAAGCAATACATTTGAAAAAAGAAGAAAAATACAAAGGTTGAAAGCCATGAGATAACTGATCTAGCTGCATGACAAATGCCTCTGACATTTTTGAGTGGTCATATCAACTGATCATATTTTTCTAATCAACACACATTGCTCATTGCTTACAATTCATTTCCCAAGTTAACAGCCTCAACTTTATATTCTAGGTCGGTACTTACCAGTGTAACTATCAGATTTTCTCTCAGCCAACAGGGACATGGATTTTGCTTATATACCCCCTCCGTTTAATATAATAAGACATTTTTGATATTTCAATATGGTGTACATACGGATTGAAATGAGTCAACAAACACACTAAAACACATCTATATACATCCGATTCACAAAAAAGTTCTTATAATAGTGAACCAAGGCAGTATTTCCAAAAATTTGAAGATGCTATCCAATATTCACCATTTCTACAGCTCTGAAAATTAAAAATACGATGAGAATACAATCAAAACATGGTCTATGAAGAGGTGATGACAAATGGCTTTACCTTTGATTATTGTAGACACGTAACTTGATGCACAGGAAGTACTAAGTAGGCCTAATATAAGAATCATGGATAAAAAAATATCCCACTGATAACAATATACAGTACTCTTTTCAACTATTATAAGAACTTTTTTGTGAATCAGGGATAAAAAAATGTCCCACTAATAACAATATACACGCAACTTGATGTACAGGTTGTTTTGGCATCATTCTCAAATTGACATTCATGCATTTCAATGGAATTATCTATAACAATGTACGTGTACAGGTTGCATGACAAAATCGAAGCATAATCTCTGTATAATGAACATAGCATATCTTTTTCGATAAAGGGTGTTTTTATTGACTCATAATATAGCATCGAGGGATACAGATATAATAAGCGACACCCGGCCTCTGCATAGCTAGCATGCACACAGCCAACACAAACACACACACAAAATCTCGCCGGCAAGGAACCAAGTCATACTAGACCGAAGCTGTGCCTGGCGGAGAGAAAAAGAAAATAAATCCCAAAGTGATAAAAACAGCGATCAGCGATGTACAACAACAACCATCAGCTCCAACTATCTCATGACAGCATACAGACTACGAGGGAGGATCTTCAAAAGCGACGCCTCCAGAAAGGGAACGACACACAAGTGACGCCGTCGCCGGATCCAACACCTGAAGGTAAGATCGTGGATTTTCACCTGAAGATCAAGTCTGAGCAAACTCCGAGCAATGCCTTCACCAAGGTAATGACGCCAAAAACGCCACCATTGCCAGGTATAGCCAATATGAGACCAGACCTAGGGTTTTCACCCCAGAGCTCAAGACCAGGTACTCGGAGAGCACCACCCAATCGAATTCATCTTGTGCTATCTCCTCCACTTGCCATGATCCCAAGTTGCAAACAGGCATGGACATGACGGCAGGTGAGCATGCCCACATGAGCAGAACCGCATGAAGTGCTGCTCACACAACTGACGAAGTCGTTGACGAGGGAAAAAGGTCAGCCGTACTACCGAAATCCCGAAGGGACACTCCGGAAGCCATGCACCATCTCCGAGTGGTAATGATGGCTTATCTTTATTAGATGACACCACCATGCGCCACCACAAGCTTTGACATCATCGCCGTCATGGCCAGATCCATGGCACCACGCCGCTATGCCGGCGGCGCCGGCAATGGTAACGACAACCGTTGCATGTCTACTTCCACATCTCGTCGTGCCCCTGCGCCGGAGAGGCGCCCCAGGAGCAGCGCCGGCCATAGGGAGGCGGCTCTCCAAGACGGGAAGTGTGACAGTGGCAACTCCCTTTGCTCTACCTGTTGGAGCGCTCTGCATCGTTGCATGTTTGATGTCGATGGCGCCAGGAAGAGGGGGAGAGGCACGTCGCAGCAAGGTTGCCATCTAACTGCTGATCAACGTCGCCGTCGCAACAACCGAGGAAATTGACTATTTATCATTAAGTTCGTCGAACTTTGATTATAACAAATAATAAATAGTCAATTTCCTCAAAGGGGTACATCAACATGTTTTTTACTGAAACTCAAAGGGGTATCTAGAGATATACATCGGTCATACACATCGTTTGCCCTGTTGGACATCCCATACACATAGTTTGAGCATTTTTGTTGACATAACAAAATTTAAATATGAACAGTAGTAACATTCCTGCAATACATGTTTATATAGAGAAGGGAGTCAAGAGTAGCTATACCAGTATTCATTCTTGAGCATGGATCTAAATTAGAGATATCAGAAAGAGGGTCTTGTCGGGGTTTTCTAGTTACTAAGTCAGCTGGGAGTTACATAAGAATTAGATACAAACACTATCAATACATGCAGGCATAAAAGATAAGTGGGCAGTGATGAAGCTATGTACCTAGGGTAGGGTCATGGATCTGTCCAACATACCCTCCCCAAGGACATCTCTACAAAGAATCAGAAGCAGTCGAAGAGAAAATATCATCCACTCGACCATGAAGATGTGCTCACTCAACTTCCTTGAAGACACTCGACCACCTCGAAGACACTCGACCACCAGAAGATGAGAAGCCCTCCACTCTGCAACGGTTGTGACTTAAACCATAGCTTTATGGGCATTTATAACACTTTATTGCAGACGTTACCAGTAACGCCCCACCTTTTTGAACATTGAACCCTGTGTAACGGAGGGGAGCTGGGGTCCTGGCGCACTCTATATAAGCCACCCCCTCCTCTGGGAAAAGTGTTCGCACTTTTGTAAACTCTCGCACACACATATAATACAGTCGACCGCCTCAGGGCACCGAGACGTAGGGCTGTTACTTCCTCCGAGAAGGGCCTGAACTCGTAAAACTCATGTGTACAACTACTCCATAGCTAGGATCTTGCCTCCTCATACTTACCCCCCATTCTACTGTCAGACTTAGATCCACGACAGTTGGCGCCCACCTTGGGGAAAGTGTCTTAGCGACTTATTGGAGAAGTTGCAATTTTTCCGATCCCCTTCATCATGGTTCCAGGCGGAGGTTTGGCTCAGGGCCGCAAGATCCGTCTCGGCACGCTCGTGTTTGTCGCCGACGACTCCGCTTGGCTCCAGGAGGCACCACTCGATGCCGACGCGCTCCCCGCCCGCGGGGCGGTGCACTTTCGCGCGTGCGTCCGCGGCGTCCTCCTGCGGCAACCGTCGACCCAGTACCAGTCGACTCCAGCAGCTTTCCCCCTCCCTGTGACCCGTCGGAGAAAGCGCACCAGTCGGCCGAGGCTTCAGCGGTGGGTGAAGCATGCGGTGGCCCGCCAATGGGCCACCCCTCAAGTCACGGCGATCGAGCCAGATGAATCTCTCTACGGCCAATTCGATCTGTCGACTGGCCCCGTAGAGGCCGCATCCGAGTGCGGTAGCAGTGACTCGGCGGCGGAAGTCCTGATGGTCAATGGACCACGCAGTCCTCCTGGCTTCAATCGCAAAGACGGAGGTGATGGGAACGGTGATCCGTCGCGCATTCACGAGGATTACCGCCCCGAACCTCTCTCCTCGCAGCAGAGGGAAGAACTTCGTCGCTGTAACATGGATGCTCTGCATACTCCTATAGTTGGAGAAACCCCCGAGGCCCAGGCCTTGGAGCAGGTGCGCTTGGCCAATCTGGCTGAGCGCACTCGACTGGAGAACCTCCAGCGCGCACTCGACCATCACGCTCAACAACGTGCTCCTAAATCCAATCGACGCTAAGTTTTTCCACCTCCAACTCAGGTATACCGAACCCCGATCTAGAATCTAGCTGTTGTTGCCCGGATAGCGGAGTCGATCCAACCCTCCCAGTCAGAAGCTGGTCGAGGTCTGGTGCAGATCCGAGCCTTGCTCCGGGCGGCGGGAGAGCAGAATACAGTTGTATCTCAGTCGCGGGATAGGATCCACAGCAGATCCGTGATGGCAGACACAGTTCAGTCGGCCCATAGCCCAAGATCGCCTCCGAGGCGTGAGGGACGTGGGGATCGACGAGATCAGTACAGAAACCGAGAGCAGTATGATCACCGAGTTGATCATGATGATCGCCGTTGAGTGCCCACGCATCCCCCGAGGAGCGGGTCGTACATGCCTCGGCAGCATGAAGACAGACGCCCTCACAGTGTTGGGCGAGGTATTCCAATCGACCCCAGGGAGCCAGGCTTTGATGCGAGATCTATTCTCGTGCAGGGCTTGGTCGACAGAAACAGAGCTCACCGGGAGGGCCATGATGGAGGTCCACAAACCAGCAACAGGGTGCATGTCTCTGGTCCAGAGTGCTTCAGCAGAGCTATCAGAGCTGCGGTGATTCCCCCCAACTTCAGGTTGGCGGCTGGAGTTAGTAAGTTCACCGGGGAGTCCAAGCCTGACACTTGTCTTGAAGACTACCGAGTGGCTGTACAGATTGGCGGCGGCAATGATGAAGTGGCCATGAAACACCTTCCTTTGATGTTAGAGGGCTCGGCTAGAGCGTGGCTGAATCAGTTAGCACCTGGCAGCATCTATACTTGGGAAGATCTCGCCCGAGTGTTTGTCAGAACATTCGAGGGCACGTGCAAACGGCTGGCAGGTTTGATAGAGTTGCAGTGTTGTGTTCAGAAACCGAATGAAACTTTGAGGGATTATATCCAGAGATGGATCACCCTGCATCACAAAGTACGAGATGTGTCAGATCATCAGGCAATTTGTGCCTTTAAGGAGGCGTCAGGTATCGAGAGTTGAATATGAAATTCGGCCGGACAGGGAATATGACTCTGGCTCGGATGATGGAAATTGCCACCAAATATGCCAATGGTGAAGAAGAAGAGCGGATCCGGAGTGGCAAGCACAAAGCAGTCGCCCACGAAGCCGGAGGAGGAAACTCCGGTCGGAAACAGAAGCGCAAGGCCGAGCCAGCTGCTCCGGGCGAAGCCTTGGCTGTGGTTCAAGGAAAGTTCAAGGGGAAGCCCAAAGGGCCGTGGAACCCCAAGAAAGTAAAAGATCAAGATGGAAATGACGTGTTGGATCTGCCGTGCCATATCCACACCAAAAAAGATGAAGAAGGTAATTTCATTTACCCGAAGCACACCACTCGGCAGTGTCGGCTCCTAATCCAGCAGTTACGAGAGAAATAGCCCAAGAAAAAGAGAAGGAGGCAGACAAGGCTGAGGATGAGGAAGAGGATGACGATGGTTATCCCCACGTGAATTCCACTCTGATGATTTTTGCTGACGTTGAGAGCAAAAGTCGATTGAAAGTCATCAACAGGGAAGTGAACATGGTCGCTCCGGCGACACCCAGTTACTTGAAGTGGTCGCAGACTGTCATTACGTTCGACCAGTCTGATCATCCAGCGCACATCGCCACCCCTAGGAGGCAAGCACTGGTGGTCGACCCGGTGGTCGAAGGCACTCGATTGACAAAGGTCTTGATGGACGGTGGCAGTGGCCTGAACATATTGTATGCAGAAACGTTGAAAGGAATGGGCATTCCGATGTCCAGACTCAGCGAAAGCCATATGAGTTTCCATGGTGTCATTCCAGGCAAGAAGGCTGCATCCCTCGGTCAGATTGCCCTCGACGTGGTTTTCGGTGATTCCAAAAATTACCGCAAAGAAAATTTGACGTTTGAAGTTGTGGATTTTCAAAATGCTTATCATGCAATTCTAGGCAGGCCAGCTTATGCACGATTTATGGCTCGACCATGTCACGTGTACCTCAAACTGAAGATGCCAGGTCCCAAAGGAGTGATTACTATCTCTGGTAATTGGAAGAAGGCAGAAGAGTGCTTCCAGAAGGGCTCAAAGATCGCCGATGCCCAGATGGTTGTGGTAGAATTGCAAGAATACTAGAAAAATGCAGATATGAGTGACTTGCTGCGAGCCAAGAAGCTAGCCACAGATTTAGCATTCCAGTCGTCTGGTGAAACAAAGTCGATTCACATTCACCCGACAGATCCCAATGCTGCTCCGACTCACATTTCAGCCTCACTCGACTCCAAATAGGAAGAAGCGCTCATCTAGTTCCTCCATGAGAACTAGGACATCTTTGCATGGAAGCCTTCTGACATGTCGGGTGTTCCCAGGGGACTGGATGAGCATCGTTTGAGAGTCGACCCGAAGGTGAAACCAGTTAAAGAGCATCTTCGACGGTCCGCCGTCCAAAAAAGAAAGGCAATCGGTGAAGAGGTGGCTCGGCTTTTGGCAGCTGAGTTTATCCGAGAGATTTATCACTCCGAGTGGTTAGCCAATGTTGTAATGGTCCCAAATAAAGATGACTCACTTCGTATGTGTATTGATTTCAAGCATATCAATCGGGCCTGCCCGAAATATCACTTCCCTCTCCCTCGCATCGATCAGATAGTCGACTCGACTGCAGGGTGCGATCGTTTGCCCTTTTTAGATGCCTATTCCGGGTACCACCAGATCCGTCTATACGGGCTCGACGAAATAAAGACAGCTTTTATCACCTCGTTTGGGTGCTTCTGTTATGTCACAATGCCATTCGGTTTGAAGAACACCGGAGCCACATTCATGAGGATGATTCAGAAGTGCCTGCTCACTGAGATCAGTCGGAATGTGGAAGCATACATGGATGACATTGTGGTCAAGTCACGTAAAGGTTCCGACCTACTGACTGATCTTGCTGAAACCTTTGCCAACCTCAAAAGGTATGATATCAAGCTCAATCCATCAAAGTGCATGTTTGGAGTTCCAGGCGGAAAGTTACTCAGTTTTCTTGTTTCCGAACAAGGAATCGATGCTAACCCAGAGAAAGTAGGTGCTATACTCCGAATGAAGCGCCCTGTGCGTGTGCATGATGTCCAGAAGCTTACTGGTTTCTTGGCCGCCCTAAGTCGATTCATTTCTCGCCTCGGTGAAAAGGCGCTACCTCTTTACCGATTGATGAAGAAATCAGACAAGTTCGAGTGGACCCCAGAAGCTGATGCAGCGTTTGCAGAGCTAAAAGCCATGCTTTCCACCCATCCGGTGCTTGTTGCTTCAATCAGCGAAGAGCCTCTACTGCTTTATATAGCAGCCACTAGACAAGTCGTCAGTACAGTACTTACGGTCGAGCGGGAAGAAGAAGGAAAAGCTTATAAGGTTCAACGCCCAGTTTATTATATTTCTGAAGTCCTGACCCCATCAAAGCAGAGATATCCTCATTATCAGAAGCTTGTCTATGGGATTTACATGACCACGAAGAAGGTTGCACACTATTTCTCGGATCACTCTGTTACAGTCGTTAGCGATGCTCCATTGTCCGAGATTCTGCACAACAGAGATGCAACTGGTAGAGTGGCCAAATGGGCGATTGAACTTCTTCCCTTGGATATCAAGTTTGAGGCAAAGAAAGCTATCAAGTCCCAAGCAATAGCAGATTTCCTCGCCGAGTGGATCGAACAGCAACTGCCGACTCAAGTTCACTCTGAGCACTGGACCATGTTCTTTGACAGATCCAAGATGCTGAACGGTTCTGGTGCTGGAGTAGTTATGGTATCCCCCCGAGGAGACAAGCTCAGATATGTCCTCCAGATTCACTTTGATTCCTCAAACAATGAAGTAGAATATGAAGCACTCCTGTATGGGTTGCGCATGGCCATCTCACTCGGCGTCCATCGCCTCATGGTCTATGGCGACTCAGATTTGGTAGTTAATCAAGTGATGAAGGAGTGAGACGTCAGAAGCCCAGCCATGACTAGGTACTGCAACGCGGTGAGAAAGATTGAGAAGAAGTTTGAGGGGTTAGAACTCCACCACATACCCCGACTGAAAAATCAAGCAGCCGACGATTTGGCAAAGATAGGTTCCAAGAGAGAAGCCATTCCCAGCAATGTATTTTTGGAGCATATCCACTCACCGATAGTTCAGGAAGATCCTTTTACTGAAGAGCCCCCGCAACCTAAGAGCGCCACAGATCTGACTGAAGTCGAGGTCCCAGCCGTGGTCGACCTGATCATGGAGGTTCTGGCCATTACTCCCGACTGGACAGTGCCCTACATTGCGTACATCCTCAGGAAAGAACTCACGGAGGATGAAGAAGAGGCTCGACAGATCGTCCGTCGATCCAAGGCCTTTACTGTGATAAGAGGGCAGCTGTTCAGGGAAAGTGTGACTGGAGTCGGTCAGAAATGCATAACACCAGAAGAAGGTCGAATGATCCTCAATGACATCCACTCGTGGACCTGTGGTCATCATGCGTCCTCTCGGGCCATCGTGGCTAAAGCATACCGAGTTGGATTCTATTGGCCACGAGCAAATGAAATGGCGAAAGATATAGTCGACAGATGTGAAGGCTGCCAGTTTTACTCCGACATGTCTCACAAGCCGGCGTCAGCCCTGAAGACCATCCCCCTCATCTGGCCCTTTGCCGTTTGGGGTCTAGATATGATTGGACCACTGAGAACTGGCAGGAGCGGCTTCACTCATGTGCTCGTTGCAGTCGACAAGTTTACCAAATGGATCGAAGCTAAACCTATCAAGAACCTTGATGCAAGCACCATTGTCAGTTTTATCAGAGAATTGACATTCAGATATGGAGTTCCACACAGCATCATCACGGACAACGGGTCGAACTTCGATTCTGATGAGTTTAGAGCTTTCTGGGCCTCTCAGGGCACTCGAGTCGACTATGCTTCAGTCGCTCACCCCTAGTAGAACGGACAAGTAGAAAGAGCCAATGGCCTAATTCTCAAGGGACTGAAACCCTGACTGATGCGTGATCTCAAACACGCAGCAGGCGCTTGGGTTGATGAACTTCCGTCAGTTCTGTGGGGCATGAGGACAACCCCTAATCGGTCGACCGGACGAACCCCTTTCTTCTTGGTTTACGGAGCCGAAGCTGTTCTGCCAAGTGACCTGCTCCACAATGCACCCCGAGTCGAGCTCTTCTCCGAAGAGGAAGCAGAATAGGCCTGGCAAGATTCAGTTGATCTCTTGGAGGAGGAAAGAGAGATGGCTTTGATCCGGTCGGCCATATATTAGCAAGACTTGCATCGATTCCACGCCAGAAATGTGAGGGGCCGAGCCTTTCAAGAAGGAGACCTAGTTCTTCGAGTGGACCAACAGAAACCACACAAGCTCGCCCCGACTTGGGAAGGCCCCTTCATCGTCACCAAAGTTCTTCACAATGGAGCATACCATCTTTACAGTATTGAGCATCAGAAAGACGAGCCACGGGCTTGGAACGCGGAGCTGCTCCGCCCCTTTTATACTTAAGCACTCGTTCGAATAAAATGTAATAAGAAACACATTTTGTAATTCATTTATCAAAGACAAGAGCTTACGGTTCTCTATTTGATTGTGTTGTTCTTATTTACTTCTGAAATCCCCCAGTGGGTGGGCTTAGTCGCGAATCTGTTTCGCCTAAGTTCGAAAAAATCCTACCAAGTGGAGAGCAATCCTCCCACTCGAGGGCTTAGCTGCAGTCCAGTACTCGCCTAAGTTCTCTCACTAGGAGGCTTAGCTGCAGTCCGGTACTCGCCTAAGTTTGAAAAAATCCTACTGAGTGGAGAGCAATCCTCCCACTCGGGGGCTTAGCTGCAGTCCAACACTCGCCTAAGTTCTCTCACTAGGAGACTTAGCTGCAGTCTGGTACTCGCCTAAGTTTGAAAAAATCCTACCAAGTGGAGAGCAATCCTC